>NC_081431.1:81745190-81980190 GCF_949786415.1 Peromyscus eremicus | reverse complement strand
GAAGGACACCTCACAGTTCTGTTAGAAGCTATATTTGCAGTGAAGTGATGCCTTCAACATCTGATGAGGCCGGGCGTTGGTGGCGCACACCTTTAATCCCAGCACTCGAGAGGCAGAGGCAGGAGGATCTCTGTGAGTTCGAGGCCAGCCTGGTCTCCAAAGCAAGTTTCAGGAAAGGCGCAAAGCAACACAGAGAAACCTTGTCTCAAAAAACCAAAAAAAAAACCCTGATGAGAACACAGTACAATTGTCTGTGACATAGCTTCTGACCTGTCACTAATTAATTTGAATACCAAAGTAGAGATGATAGATGGAGAGGTGGCTGAGAGTTTTGAGCCCACCAGTAATTCCAGCCTTGGAAGGTGGAGAAAGGAATCCCTAGAGCAAGCTGGCTGTTTACACAAGTCGTATCAGAGAGCTCTGGGTGTGACTGAGATCCTGCCTCAAAAATACGGTGTTAAATAGATGAATCCTAACATCCACCTCTATCCTCCATATGCACAATTATTCATACACATGCACACATGAAAGAACATGCATTTACACACGTAGATATACACATGCACACGTACACACACATGCATATATGCACACATACATGCACATATACACAAACAGTGTGGGGGTGAAAAACAATGAAGAGTAACTATCAAAATGTATCCCTACAAACTTTTACTGAGATTTGCTGAAGTGCATGAAGGTCTAAATATGGGGATTGAACATGGTAATGTGTAAACACCTTTTATCCTAGTACTTGTGAGGTTGAAGCAAGTTTCTGTGAGTTTAAGGCCAGCCTGGTCTATATAATGGGTTCCAAAATACCTAGGGCTGCTTAGTGCAATCCTGTGTAAATGTGAATCTGTAAATGCAACCAACTGTTGAGGAAATGTTGCTGAACATTTGGTAAGTCAGATCCCAGAAAGGGAGGCATTTGTGTAAAGTTTTGTACCCACTGGGAAGCCCACCAGGCTCCGATAGGTAGTTCCACACCCCTGGCCATTTCAACTGCCTTATGTCCTAGCTACACTCTCTGGAACACAAAAAGAAACAAAAAGACATGGGGTTTGGAATGAGATTTGTAAGGAAGAAGGGGCTGAGAGGGATATGGGGGAGCTGAGAGGGCAAGAATGGAGAACCATAGAGATACGTGTATACAAGTATGAAATTCTTAAAGAAAATATTAATAAAAAGGGTTAAAAAGAAATCTAAGAGAATATATTTCAAGTTGAAAATTCTATATAGTGAAATTTATATGACTTGATAGAAAGGCAATATATAAATTATCTCTCTCCTTCTCTTTCTCTCTCTCTCTCTCTCTCTCTCTCTCTCTCTCTCTCTCTCTCTCTCTCTCTCTCCTCATTATTCCTTGACACTTCCTCCAAAAATGACACCAGGAAGCAAGGCAGGGAGTGCTTGCTCCAGATAAAGAGTACAGTGGAAAGCAAACGCACACCCGAATGACTGAGGAGAGCCCCAGGAGAATCGCTCAGCCACAGGCCTGGGAGCAACCGCCTTGACTGTTGTAGCAAGATCAAAAGCTTCCAGAGGCAAGGGTGAAATGAAACAGCATAGCTGATGTGTCAGCATACAAGGGTGGACCCCACCGCAGGCAGCTGAATGGTAAATTTGCAGAGACCTTCAAACACATGAAAATACCAGACAGATTTTCACTGCAGAATACATTCAATCATAGCATGATAATTGGCTGGGTCAGCCAACACTTCTGTATTTACAATGATGTAAACACTGGTTGCTGGTGTTGAAAGTACCCATGAATTCATCTTCTGGAAGAGACTGTAGGCTACAAAGGCCTTGTCATTACTTTCTTGTATCTACCTAAAATTCATATTCAAAAGTCAGAAGCAAATGAGTTACTTAGAAAACTAGAGGAAGGCATGAGAAGAAACTACTAAGTAGCTCAACATTTTTTCTTTAAGCAATTAAAGTTATAAGGAGGGTAGGGGGTCTGATATGTGTTCTTTTCCCTGTAAGTCTTATCAATTGAACTTTTTTTAAAAAAAAGGTAGGTGCAAGTGTTTATGCCATTTAAATATACATTTTCTAAGTTAATTTTCCAATAAACATGTAACTGTGAGCTGCTACTGTGACCCAGGAATGGATGATGAGTTAGAGGAACAGTTCAGTGATGTGCTCACTGCACCAGCATGAGGACCTAGTGTCCATGGGAAAGGAAAGTGTGAGAGCCAAGGCCTACATTCCCAGACCTAGGAGAGGGGAGACAGGAAGACCTTGGGGACTTACCAGCTAAGTGACTGGGTGACTGGGTTCAGGGAGAAAACTGGTGTCCATTAATAGGTGGAAAGACATAGAGGAAGATACCTCATGTTGACCTCTGGTCCTTAAATGCTCACATTTACACACATATGTATGCACATGTACTCACATATAACATGATGCTAACCCATACACAAACACACACACACACACACACACACACACACACACACACACACACACACATACACACAGAGAGAGACAGAGACAGAGACAGAGACAGAGACAGAGACAGAGATTACCATGAGCATTTTCATACATACTCTTCAGAAAACCTGGAATTTAATTTAACTCCATTTCTTTTAACATTTTTGTTTATTGTTATTGTGTGCTTGTTTTGTACAGCGTGTGTGTGCACATGCTAAGAGGTGCCTGTGCAGTTGAGAGGGCAAGTTTATGAAGCTGATTCTCTCCTCCCACTTTTATATGGATTCTGGGAACAACACTCAGGTCTTCTTTGGGCTTATGTGGCAAGAACAATCTTGCTGAGTCACCCCACCATTCCTTGTACTCAGCCTTCTTGTTCTTGCTTTGGTTTGAGTAATGTTGGGAATTGAACCCAGAGCCTAGTGATGACTATTCAAGAGCTATGCCACCAAACTGTATTTCTATGCCCAAAGTTGAATATTTTGTTAATTGAGAGATTTTTTTTTTTTTTTTTTTTTTGCTGAAACAGAATGCAATCTGCTAATTGGGGCCGCACTACACAGACTAAGCAGCATAAGTTGCTGCGTAAAGGCACTTAGACTTTTGTAGGTTTGGGAAAGGTATTACATGAGTTGGACCTTGATGACAGTTTCTAGTACAACATCCTCATAGTTTCTCCCAAATGATAATAAATAAATATATTTATTTGGCAGAGTGAACATCTAAGTCTCGTTCATAGCTTAGCCTTTGATTACATAATTTTTAGCCTGTTATTTTCTCTGGTGCTTGACTGAGGATGGTGTGGGGAATGATGTGAAACCAGTATGTCTGTGTCTTGCTTTCCAAAAATATGAACAATAGTCCACATTTCTTTTCATGTTGAAAAGTCACAGTGACAACAAAGGGAAGAAAAAAGTGGGTAGTGATCAGGCCAAGTGTGCAGAAATCCAATAATGTACCAGCTAATGAGCTCTTGTGCTGAGGTCTCCCTGTCTGTATCACGTTAAAAGATTGCTAGGCCTTAGCCTCTGGGTCACGGGAGGCAAGCTTTGTAAAACAGCCCAGCTATATAGCTACAAGTATCCTTAACTTATGTTCTAATTGAGCGAGATGGTTTCAATGAGTTCTTGACCCAGAGCAGCACATTTAATCGCTTCATGAACTCTCAGCCTTGCTTGTACGAATTTCATGCTCTGAGGAGCTTGAGCATCCTGCATTCGTTCAGCCAGCATGAGAGCCAACCTTGACAAAACCAGGTCTCTACCCAGGATGCTCCACTGTAGACTGTTTTTCCAAGGGATGCAGGAAGTAAGCAGACCACACTGCTGAGATCACAGCATTGGGATGCAAGATCGGGCCTGTTTGTGTCTCTCTCCAATACAAAGGGCTTCTTCATTGAAAAATCAAAGTCTCTTTTGCTCAAGGCTAAGCTATTAAAGCAAACAATAAGTGTAGAGAGCTGAGTTCAGTGCATGATATTTTACTGTTTCCATACTCAGCAATGCTGAACTTGGGTCTGGTGTTTATTTGCTCTGTTCCTGACTCTAATACGTCATCTATGTATCTGTATTTATTAGTGTTTTCCTATGTTTTTCTAACTATTGTGTTTCACATTGCCTATAGTCTTATTTCCAAGAATATATAAATATAATCTATCTATCTATCTATCTCTATCATTTGTTATCACTATTTAATCTATTATCTCTGTATTATGTGTCACCTAGTCTATGTCTATTTTCTATCATCTGTTCAATTCATCTATCCTATGCCTAACATCTACCTATCTGTTATCTACTCATCACCCTCCATCTACCACCCATCTTCTTCAAGTACTTGCTGACAAAGTGGGTTTGTACTCTGGCTTCTGTCACCGCGTGGGGCTCACTCTTAGATGGTCTGACTTCAGACTGAATAACTGAATGTCTTTTGATCAATCAATTTCTAGTCTTGTGTCATTCTTTTTGAGGTGCCAAAGGAGGTAAATATTGTAATTACTGAGGATGAAATAACAGAATCCATAGACTGATATCTTAACAAGAATGAGAACATAGGTGAAGGATACTGCAAAGCTTCAAAACCAAGGTTTTCCTGACCATGCCCCCTGCTTTTCCTCCCTGCCCTGTTTCCCCCATGTGAACCAAGAGCACCATCACCATATCACTCCCTTCCTAGGTCACTGGACTTAGGAAAGCCAGCACCCTCTCTGCCTGTGGAAGTCCTCTAGTGACAAGTGTCCACTTCATTTCTAAAGGAAAATATCCCCTATAGAGACATAGAAAAACATTTAGACAAGTAGGGTTTTCTTGATTCCTAATCCCATTCTGATCTTTAGGTGACTGTCACATGCCTTCATAACTATCCACTTCTGCTCCCAGGCACAGCACAAAAATACAAAGTTTTCTCTCACTTTCCTGCCCTTTTTCTGAAGGCTCTTCTGTCATATAAAATTTTGATTAAATGCATTTAAGTTTTTTTCTAGTCACTCCATCTCTTTAGAAGTGTCAATCAAAATCCCTGCCATACATTAGGGAGATATCACTTTCCTGGTGTTGATTACAATCAAGGACAAGGTGTTGGAGTCAAATAACCATGTATTTGATTTTTCCTTCTTCCAATTCTGACTAAGAGCAGTAATGGGAGACATTATATAACCTTTGGGAGACTGAATCCCCTCTTCAACAAAATGGGAATTTTGGTTCTTATTTTGCATCAGGCTTCTGATATTAATAGACAAAGAATAAGTGGAAATGTATACATTATTAGCCCAAAATAATGTCTGACTGCTGCTGTATTGGCTAGAGGGAAAAGCTAACTCATTTCTATTGACACTGAATTTGATCATGATGACAGTAACTTTCTTTTGTTGTTATTATTATTGTTAGAAGGTGATCACATTTGTATTTTGTGACTCTGCTGTGATGCCTGACAAGGGCTGTGGAGATGACCAAACACTGGAGAGTGTTTGCTGCTCTTGAAGAGGACCATACTTCAAATCCCATCACTCACGTCATCTCACTTACAACTGCCTGTAACTCCAGCTTGGGGTAATCCAGTGCCCACTTCTGCCCCCCAGGGCGCTTGCAATCACATGCACCTACACATGCAGGTATACACAATTAAAAAGAAAAATTAAATCATCTTTTAAATCCTGAATAAGTTCTCTGTCTCTGGTTCTCTCTCTCTCTTCTCTCTCTCTCTCTCTCTCTCTCTCTCTCTCTCTCTCTCTCTCTCTCTCTCTCTCTCTCTTTCTCTCTGTCTCTCTTGGTTTGTGTGGGTGTGTGTGTATGTGTGTGTGTACATACGAACTTCTATATGTGTGTGCCTGCCTGAGATCAGTTTTAGGTATTGTTACTAAGGGTGCTGTCTATCTTGTTTTGTTTTGTTTGAGATGGGACTTCATTAGCCATGAGCTTGTCAATATGTGCATGCTATCCAGTGAACAGCACTGATCCTCCTGTCACTGTCATTCTGCCACCAGGGTTCCAGATGCACACGCTATTCCCATTTTTTGGACATATATTCAAGGCATTGAATGTAGACACTCGTACTTGTTTACTGATGAGCTGTCTCCTATTCTAGGTAGGCCTTTATTTTCCTCAAAAAAACCATAGAATCATAAACTCATGCTTGGATAGAAAACAACACCAAGACAGAGTGTACCTGTTCCCTTCAGTTTAAAGGTGAGAAACTGAGGCCTCTTTAAGAAACTCACAGATACATTGCCTTTGTTCTTTTCTAAGGTTTAGCATCCAGATTCCCTGACAGTTTCCTTGTCACTCAAAACTGTTCAGAATGAACAGTGACAAACGGTAGCACTTTTTACCTGCTTTCCTCCAGACCTCACATAGCATCTGTGCTAGGTTTTCTGCAAAGACAGAGAGTCTAACCTCTCTAGTTCACAGCTTCAATCTGTTATAACTAGAATAGATGTTTTATCTTGGGTTCTGTCCTAGTTTCTACACATTTCTTCAGAAAGTGCCATTCTATGACTGGCAAGATGGCTGCTAAAGCTAATGATGTGAATTTCATCTCTGGGACCCTTATGATAGAAGAAGAGAACTGACTCCCATAAGTTGTCCGTTGATGTACTTTAATTACTATAAACATGCTCCCCTGCCCGCCTCTCGATCTGATCTCTTTCTTTCTCTCTCTTTCTCACTCACACTCTCACACACACACACACAGAGAAACAGACAGACAGACAGAAAGAGACAAAGACAGAGATAGAGAAATTAATTTAATTCATTTTTTTTAAAGAAAATAAACCCTGACACCTTAGCTCCTGGGGTGGTTGATTTCCGAGTCAAATTTCTCAAAATTGCAAACAGTATTTATTAGGCTCGTTTTCATTTTTGTCTGAATGATTGCTAGTTCTGCTAGTCTCACCTCCTGGATCTGGCTTTTAGGATCACCATGTACTCAGTCATCTCTTGTTCCTAGCCCCAGAGTGAGGGTCCCATGTATGAGATTTTATTGTTTACTTAAATGGATATGTTGTGCCTGGCTTCCTAAGAAATGGGAATGACTGTAGACCAAGTCAACGATGAGATGTCTTAGTATAAGCAGTGATCAAAAACTCTACAGGACACAAGCCAACTGGTGAGTGCCTGGCCTTAGTAGTTAGACCAAAAACTCTACAGGAAACAAGCCAACTGGTGAGTGCCTGATTCTTTTTGCTGTGCTTAACTAAGACCTGTCCTTGCCTGGAGGTTTGAACAGAGGAGAGAAGAACTTGAAGATGTCTGAGAGATGAGACTGAAGCCAGAGCCACCTCCAGAGGTAACCCTTGAGTTTCTCTGTTTACCCTACAGCCCCACCTAGCTTCTAATTCAACCCACTAAGAGTCTGACCTTACACATTGGACATCTACTGGCTTATCTTCAGTTTCTCTGTGTTTAAATGCAGGTGAGACTCTTTTGCCTGTGTTCTATAAAATGTGACCCAATCATGCTCAAGCAAGGGCCTTACTCAATCACTCAGGATATGGTAAGGGAAATGCTGCTGTATGTGTTGTAGTTATGAAACCAATGAAACAGTTCATATGCACCTGAAAACATGGAAGAGATCCATGTAGTCTTAAACAGTCGGGGTAACAATTTTGTTAAAACCAATAAAAAAGGTTTTTCCATTAGACTTAAACCTGGGTGTTCTAAGGCCTGACAGCCCTAACGAGCTAGACTCTTCTACCAGTCCTTAATAAGCCAGGTAAACTGAGAAATAATAGAGAAAAACAGAGAATTATTCAATGTAGCCACACTGGGAAGAGGAACAAGGAGTTCCAGTGATGACCTTCACACCTCATTTGTTTTTTCTTTTACATGAGGATTAGGCTTAAACAGATGAGAAAAGGCATATATAATTAAGCAGTCCTGGTCAAGAGGTGGTCCCACCCTCCAGCATTGTTGGGTGCCTCAGCTCCAGTCTGACAAGTTTCTGAACTGTGTGAAATCTTTCCTTGGGGGAGAGGTTCCCACTTTAATACTACATTTCCTTTCCCTTCTTCCTGCAAGAGAATCTTGGAGAAATTTTATTTATTGGGGCCCATTGCTTCAAGAGCCTGATAGCTAAGTGGAAGTGTACACATGTCTATTTAAAATATCTTCATTTGCTAGGCAGTGGTGGTGCCCGCCTTTAATCCCAGCACTCCAGAGGCAGAGGCAGGCAGATCTCTAAGTTTGAGGCCAGCAGCCTGGTCTACAAAGTGAGTTCCAGGACAGCCAGGGCTTTTACACAGAGAAACCCTGTCTCAAAAACAAAAAACAAACAAACAAAAAAAAAAACAAAACAAAACAACAACCCCCTTCCAGAATTAAATAACCCTCATTCCTGCAGGATGGTTACAGACCTACATACAAAAGGAGAGCTACTTAGACAAATTTTAGCAAGTAAAATTGCACATTGAAAAGAAGACTGATGGTCAATAGTAGAAGTATTAATATTGATAGGCAGTTATGTGAGTGAGAACATGGATGTGAACCAAACTTCTAAAGACAAAGACTTTCTTATTGTCTCTGTGGAAAGATTATTATCCTGTACTTGAAGTAACATATCAAATCTGAGTCACAATTAGAAATTGTTTTAATTTTTTACTGTTTTATTTGTTTTAGAAAATATATTACTAATTTTATCACTCTTCATTCTCATCCTTCATTAAGAGCACATTTCCTTTGGCTTGGTCAACACTCATAGCAAAAAATCATTATTGATGAATTGTTGTGGGATGTCTTCATATATGCTATGAATATGTATTGCTAGAATTGGTTGATAAATAAAGCTACATTGGCCTATGGCAAGGCAGGATGGAGTCAGGCAGAAAAATCCAACAGAGATAGGAGAAAAGAAAGGAGAGTGGGGCAGACTCTGCTAGCCGCCACCAGGAGAAGCAAGATGTGAAAGTACCAGTAAGCCACAAGCCATGTGGCAAAGTATAGATTTATAGAAATGGGTTAATTTAAGATAAGAGAGCTGGTTAGCAAGAAGCCTGCCATGGCCGTAGTTTAAAAATAATATAAGCCTCTGTGTGTTTATTTGGGTCTGAGTGGCCACAGGACCAGGCAGGACACAGAAAAACTTCCAACTACAATGAATTGATAAATTCTTGCAAAGACCTTCATCAGTATTGCCATGACTTGCAGACTAGGGAGGCTCTAGACAAGTGGGTATGAACCTTCCTAATGCTACAGCCATGAAATTATTTTTTATTGCTAGTTCCTAACTTTAATCTTGCTACTGGTATGATTCTTAATGTAAATATCTGTGTTTTCCAATGGTCTTAGGTGACCCCTTGAAAGAGTTGTTTGACATCCCCTCCAAAGGAGTCACAATCTACCAGTTAAGAACTGATTCTCAAGATTCACCTGTAACAACTCTCATTTCCTGTTAAGGGTCTAAGAAGCCTGGCATGTTCTGTGATGAATGTCAGCAAGCTGCTTCATAGAGACAGACGGTCTTCAGAGAAAGAATGAGACTACCCAAGGGGCAGGGCTAGCATGCTTCAGATTGGCGCTTGAATCCCCAAAATGAGGTAAAAAGATGGAAAAGCAAAAGCTATGCCTTTTAAGTTAGAACTCAGAACAGAGGGCAGGTTCATCAGCAATGTACAAGTCACTGTCCAGACCAACTTTACATGGTGATTGGCTAATGACCATGAATGTAACCCCAACTATACAGAACTTTCAGTCGGGACACAGGGGTTCCCATATTTCTGAGGCCACTAAACCATCCTGGGTAGCTATTTCCTTCAAAGTGAAACATTCCTTTCTGGAGAGAAGAGAGAAGCTCATAAGTAAAGCTTAGGGAACATAAGAGGACAAGAGGCTCCAAAAACATTCAAGTCTTAAACTCAGTAAGTTACAAGACTCATGCCAAGGTCTTTCACACAGTACGACCTGACAGAGAGGAAGAGACTCTAGTGAAACTACCTGCAAGTTAGGCAAGAAGCTCTAAAACTTCAGTGTCACAAGCTGTCACCAAGCTGGGGATTTTCAGTGATGTTTCAGTGATGCAGCTGTCTCTGAGTTACCTGAGCTCCTAGGAGTCATCTCAACAAATCCATCAACTAGAACTAGATGGAATCACCTCTTTGGTCTGTCACCTATGTGGATGATTAGACGTGTCTCACATTTCCCCAGGGAAGTCACACAACAGGAAATACAGAGAGATGCTGTGTAGGGCTGTTAAAGCAGTGCTACCTGAAATCTGGCAGCTCCTTTAGTGAATATCATATGAAAGAAGGGGAATCCAAGTCCCTTCTCAGAGTTCTTGTTCTCATTGGTAAAATAATTTAAGAATAGATTTAAACAGAAATTATGGGGTAATTTTATTAGCTTTTAAATGCAAAATACTTGTAAAATCTTAGAAACTGTCCAGAGGAGAAATGAAGAAGAGAAGAGAGAAAGGTGCCAGGGCATTTCGTTGAGCCATCATGGAGGTCTGCTACATGGTAGCCAGCTGTCACATGGAAAATAAAGCTTTAGAGAAGGGGTAAGGAAGATCCAAGTGCCAGAAAAAGCATGCTTTAGCTACAGCCAACACACAGAGGGAAAAGACAAAAAATAAAATCAAACAACAACAACAAAAGTTATATCTTTCAGAGTTAGAAACATGGGTAGACCCAAGGGAAGCTGATGACAGCTTGGTAAGGACTTGGCCAAGGAAGAAACTCTGCACAGGAAAAACACAGTATCTCAGGAAAGGCATAGATTTTCTACCTATTTCTTTAGCATCGCTAAGGGTGAGTCTGCCTTCCCTGGTAGTCCCTTGAAATTTTAGTGTTCTGTTTCTACCCAGGTCACAGATTTCTTTCTCTTGACCAGAGGAAATAGTTTTTCCCTAATACTACTGTTTCAATACTTCCTATTTCATATTAACAACCAGTGAAACCATGACAGTGAGCTATTAGCCCAATAGCTAAACCTTTACAGAACTAATAGTTCTCTAATTTTTTAAAACTACTTTTGTTTTTTCCTTTAAATTTTCATACAATATTGTGGCAGGCTCATAGATTTTAATACTTGGTCACCAGAAGAGACACTATTTGAAAGGATTAGGAGGTGTGGCTTCTCTGGGGGTAGGTTTTGAGGTTTCAAAAAAGACCTTTCCAAGCCCAGAGTCTTTTTCTTCGTGATGGCTGTGGATCCAGATATAGAACTCTCAGCCACTTCCCTAACACCATGTCTGCCTGTTTGCCACCAAGCTTCCCATCATGATGACTAAAGTGCTGAAACTGTAAGCAAGTCCCAACTAAATACTTTCTTTTATAGGAATTTCTGTATATTTTTATCATAGTCTTAGTCATACCTTAACCCACCCACTCAAATTCATGAAAGCAATCAAAAGAGACAAACAGACTAAAAAAGAAGAGCTTCAATTAGACAAAAAAATACTAAAGCCAAACAAAAAGGTTTGAAAAACAAATGACTGTTTTGTGTCAGTCAGCTATCCTGGGCATACCGTAAGCATGAAGGGTGGTTGAGTACCCAATGACACTCCACTGAAGAAAACCAACATTTCTTTTCCCATCAGGTATCAATTACAGATAGGTTCTTAGTTACATATGGTAGTTCGTGTCTTCTTCCCCTTATCAGTGTTGACGTTTTGCCTGATTTGAACCTACACCAATCTTGCATGTGCTGTCACAGTCCCTGTGAGTTCACTTTTGCATCAGGCCTCTTTCTCTGGAAGAAATGGTTTCCATGGAGTCATCCACCACCTCTGGCTCTTAAAGTCTTTCCACTGCCTCTGCCACATAGATCCCTGTATCTTGAGGAGTTTGATAAAGACATTTCATTTAGGGCTGAGTGCTCCAAAGTCTCTCACTCTACACATTATCCACTGGTGAGTTTCTATTTTAATGCTCTATGATTTATTGGGGGGAGGGTCACAACAAAAGCGTAGTTAAGGTTTCTTAAGTATTTGCCTTAACATAATGTTAGGGTGAAAATAAATTTTTGAGACATAAAACAAGAAAATTCAATAAATATTGAATGGCCTGAAACTAGGGATAATAGCTAAGTTTTCTAGGTGCATAAATTATTCACATGTTCACAGATTTGAGCTACACTGTGTTTGTTTCTATATCAGATTCCACATATTTTATGGGTATATTTTAAGGTGCTATGCTTTATTTATAAACACTTGCACAGTCTTCTCTTATCTCAGATTCTTTCATGAAAGCGATCATGATACTTCAGCCTGACATTTTAACACTCATGAAGAGACCAAAATGAGATGTGCTGAGATGTGTATACAGAAGTATCTGAGGCTTGGCCACTGGCCTCAAGGAGCTAAAATATGTGGTCATGAGGAGAATAGGTCAGCATTAGAATGTTTGCTTAGCATATATGAGGTCATCAGTTCAATTTTGACTTCTAAAAAAAACCCCAGAAAACAAATATAGAAAATTAATAAGTCAACTTCCAGGATTTTATAGTATGAAGAAAGCTAAGGGGAAATGGCATGGGAATGTGTGAACACTACTAAATGCAGAAAGAGATATTCAGTCTTTACTACAGTTAAATGTATGTTCTTCTTTAAATTCAATTATTGTTATTGATAGTTTCCTGCTAAAAAAACTGCAAGTTCCAGCTTCTTTTGCTGCCAGATGGAGCAGCTCTGGAAGGGAGGGAGGATTGGAGGAAGTGTGGTGTGCTTGTGGTAGACATTTCTGCCCCTATAAGGGGTTACATCCTACCCTCTTCCATTGGCATTTTGCTTATTCACACACATGACTGAGAAAATGTTCCTTGTGAATAAACATAGTCCCCCCTAAGGTCAGACTTAGCCTCTTTTTCTTTCTTTCTGCCTTCTGGCTCTCTACAGCGACCTGAAGTAATAAAGCAAATCTGCAAATCTTTCATTTTTCCCCAGATTGATCAAATGTGGTTACTTTTATGATTTCTTAGTAATAAATCTAGTCAGTACATGATATGAAATAAATATATTTATCTCTTTAATCTTCATAGATTTGCCTAGTAAGGTTGATTTAGGTACGTGGCCAGCAAACAGTAAATCTCTTCATGATAATTCTGAGTTGTAAAGTAGGGCATAGTTTAAGGTGGAGTGTTAGAAACATAATGATGGCTCTAGTTAAGACTGAGTTATTGATAATCATTCTCATGGTCAGTTATTCCCCTAACAATATTATACTCATTTCTGCCTCATCAGAACTTATTTAGAAGAGTGTCTTTGGACACAGAATTGATCAAAATGTCTGTATAAAGTAGATGGGTGGGTAAAGGAATGAAGAGATGGCCTAGTGGGTAAGAGTGCTTGTGATCTAAGTTCAAATATCCTGTACCTATGCCAAAAGCCAGGCATATATGAGCATGAGCCCATAACACCAGCACCATGGCAAGCAGGGACAATGGGATTACTGAGGATTCCTAGCTACCAGTCAAGCTCCAGGTTCAGTGACAGACCCTGTCTCAAAAAGATAATGTTGAGAGTGAACAGTACACCTGACATACTCCTCTGGTTTCTGTGAATAAACAGTATGCATACACCACACTCATGTATAACACACGTCTACAAACATTCAGACATACACACACAAAGAAAGATGACTGTTAAAGTTTCCGTCTGGTTCCAACATCTCTGTACACATCAGCTTATTTCGATGAATAAACAAGATGAACGTAGCATGTTCTAAAGCCGTTGTAAGGTTTGTGCTCTAATACTTAACACCCTTTACTGGCTGAGATTGCTGAAGAACGGTCTTATGTTGGTTCCTTTGTGGCTTTCTTTTCATGAGCAACCCATAGCTTTCTCAGAATGTGGCCTTTCTCTCTTGAAGGATGGGCTTCTTGGTTTAAAGCCAGGGATCACGGTCCACCCTGCTGAAGCATGGAAGGTGCAACTTCCTTCCTGGGCTTTGTACACGATTCTGGTCCAGGCTTTTCCTCATCTTTCATCATTCACACAAAAGTAAAGTTTTTCAACTTGAGAATTCATACCCAGCTTTTGAAAGTGAGAAGTGAAAATGTCACACAAATTCTCTGGGATTTCGTTGCTTTTGCTTCGAGCTTTTCTTTCCTAGCAGAGCACACAGCTTTTGACTTCTGACCTGATGTACGTCTGCAGCATTTCATCTTCTTACCTCCATTGTTAAGTATTGCCTGGCCAGCTGTCCTCACCCTCACTTTGTCCTTAAAAGCTTTCTATCTCTCTGCTTAGCTGTTCGGCTTGCAATCTTTATTCTGATTCTAAAATGCAGAGGCAGGCATAGGGAATTCTATCATCATCCACTAAATTTGCATTTTAATAAAACTATCACTTCTGAAACGGAGGACAGGACACCAGGTTGAACTGTTCAGTCACCCTAATACATGCCCTTCAGCCCTAAAGTTTTTGGGGCAATCAGTATCTTACTTCAGGCCTGTATTCGTGTAAAGTCTTCATGAATAAAAGCTCTCTGTTCTTGTTCACATGAATGTTATTGCAGTGTTTTCAGTGGTAGTGCATTTCAGAAATGCCCCTACTACTTCGGTTCCCTACTTACAGGTTCTGCACTGTTTGTGGAGGTTAAGGGGATACAGCCTTGCTATAGAAAGTGAATTACTAGGGTGGGCTTTCAGATACAACACCACCCCCTCCATCTTTGCTTTGTGCTTGTGGTTCAAGATATGAACTCCCAGTTTTCTGCTCCTTCCTCCATGCCTGCTGCTTGCTGCTTTACCTCCTGGCCATGATGGACTCCTATTCTTTAGGAACCATAAAGTAAAACAAACATCTTCTTCTCTAACTTGATATGGTGGTAGTGTGTTACCATAGCAAAGGAAAATTAATTAATACAGTAGTCTATGCCGAAAGAACAAAGCTGCCTTTCTGCACAGTGTTGTCTTCTATAAAGTGACTCAGTTTTATCCTAACAAACTCAATGGCATAATTAAATGTATAATCTTGCCAAATCCCAAGGCTTGTAAAAGTGTTTTAAAAATCATTTAGTTCTCCAAAGCAAGACTTTATTTTTTTCACCACAACTCGGCTATGTATGCATTATATTAAAGACTTTTTTATTCACAAACTCCTTTGATTTTTATTTCCATGGCAACTCTCTGGGGTAAGGAAAAAACCAGGTTATCTAATTTATCCTATGTGAACTGCTACTCCAGTAACTCCTGCACCTTTAAATCATTTTCTCTAACTCAGGAATAGTCTTGATCTTATAAATCCACACCTCTCAGAAAGCCAGCTCTCAGCATTTCTCTACATTTCTAACCTATGTGTGTGTTTGCAATGCTCTTACTTTCTGAAGTAAAAGAACACATACATACTTTATGTCTTCACTTCTCACACTTACAAAGGTTAGACGAATTCAGCAATTTTTGTTTTTAGTCTTATTGAAAAAAAAAACTCGGCTTATAAGTGAAACCTGACCAATTGCTTGTTTTTATGTAGTCAGTAAGCTAAGGTCATTTTACATATTCCCTCCCTTTCTTTTTTTTCCCTTTCTTTATTACAGGGTCTCACTGTGTAGTCCAGGCTAATCTCATAGAGATCTGCTTGTATTTGTATCCAAAGTGATATGATTAAAAGAATATGCCACTATACTCATTCTATTTTGTATTTTCAAATGGCAGAAAATTTTTAAAGGAGAATATTTCATGTCACATGATTTTTTTGTTTGTTTTAGGTGTGTTTATGTGCATACTTGTGTATGTGTTTGCATCTCTGTACATAACTGTGTGTGTGTGTTGCTCATACAAACACATATGGAGACCTGAAATTGATGTCTTCCTTGGTTCATGTTCACTTTATTTACCAAGGAAGGGTCTCTCTCTGCATCCAGAGCTCACCAATTCCACTTAGAACAGGTAGCAAGCTTTACCCAGGGATCCTTATTCTCTGCCCTCCAATGCTGGGATTATAGGTGGCTACCAAACCTACTGGGCTCTCATGAAGGTTCTGGAAATCTCAGTTTCATCCTCACTACTTGTTGCAAGTGTATAATCCACCGAGCCATCTTTCCAGTCTTCTGTGTGTATTTTATAAGAAATTTCAACTTCACTTTCATGCATTAAATACTACTGGAAAAACTAAACACAAATTTATTTCTCTTACATCTATGGCTCTTTTCCCAACTCAGTAATAGAACTGAGTAGTCTAAGCAGAAAGTGGACCTTGAAACTAAAAATATTAGCTAGCTATCTTTTTCCAGTCTATACTGTAGTTGATGAATATTTTTACTTCCTCCTGATTAGCAAGTGCAATCTTTTCTTTTTCTTTCTTTCTTTCCTTTTTATTATTATTATTTTATTATTTATTTATTTATTTATTTATTTATTTATTTTTCGGTATTTTTTGAGACAGGGTTTCTCTGTGTAGCTTTGCGCCTTTCCTGGATCTCGCTCTGTAGACCAGGCTGGCCTCGAACTCACAGAGATCCACCTGCCTCTGCCTCCCGAGTGCTGGGATTTAAGGCGTGCTCCACCACTGCCCAGTCTTATTTTAGTTTTTTGAGACAGGGTTTTTCTGTAGCTTTGGAGCCTGTCCTGGAACTTGCTCTGTACACCAGGCTGTTCTGGAACCCAAAGAAATCCACCTGTCTCTGCCTCCCAAGTGCTGGGATTAAAGTTGTGTGCACCACTGCCCAGTGAGTAGGTACAATCTTGATAGCTAATGTTTGTATTGCTTTATAGCTTACAAAAAAATTAGTCAAAATTTCTCATCTTATTAATTACTCATAACTGCTCAGCAAAGTAACACTTCCATATAATTTAAGTTTTGATGTCCTCAGGTCAGGAGAGAACTGAGTCAGAGAAGTTTCCTGACACCAAATACCTTGTGTGGTAGTTGACTAGAGGTATGTTGGCTTAAATGGAACAAAGAACCAGTGGAAACTGTTGAGTTGGTATGCCAGGAGTTTCTGACTGTGAGGCTTTTATATGGATCACATCAGCATGTGAATCTGGGTGAGCTGAGTGTGTAAGGACTGCACACCAGTCTGCAGATGTCTCCAACTGGCTTAGACCCAGAGAGACCAGACAAGAGCCAATCCCTTCTGTAATTACTGTATGTAGACTGCACAGTGGAACAACAGACATCCAGGTCTTTGGAACACAGCATAAATAAGCTGCTCCTAGTTCTTAGCCCTTCAACTTTGGAGAGCTACAATACCAACTTCCCAGGTTCCAATGCTTTGGAACTTGGACTAAGCTAGGATACTGAGTATGCTGCCTCTCTAGAAAGCTGACTTAGCAGGACATTGCTTTCTCTCTTCTTGCCAAGATTAAGAACCTGCCTGCCCATTGTTTTTCCTCCTAGTCTCTAATAAAATTGGTCTACTGAGTGTGCTTTCAAATTCTTTTTATTAACAAGACTAAGAACCCAAAAGGAACCCTATTGTTTCCCCAGCAACAACCTGAACTAAATATCAACATTTTTACATGTTCTCTATCTGTCACCTTTGTTTTTCTGTCCCAGTGCAGCAACCAATGTACACAGTCACTCCCACACGTCAGCAATGCTACCTGTCATTTTTAAATAGCAGCTCTTCAAGTGAATTCTAAGCTGCATTCAGTTAAATACAATTCAGAGAATCATCACATCAGCTCTTGCCTTATGCTTGATTTCAGAGGCTGTCTCCTCTCTCTAAAGTGCAATTATTCTATAGAGCTTTCAATTATTCTTCATCGTATACCTTAGAGACAGAAGTAAAATAACACCTCCAGCCAGGTGTCATCTTGAACAGGGGTAGTATAACTCATGGGCATTCTCTATAACACCTGTCATCCACTTATCTTCAACAAAGTTGTGTTTCCTTGTGCAAAACAGCCATATCTTAAATGATCACTCCTATCTTCTCAAAGTCCATGTGAAAGGGCTGGTCATTGATCAATGAGTAAATGAGTAAGAGAGAAAATGCATAGTCCTCTCAGGTAATGTTATTTACAGGCATATATAATGCATGTGGAACACCCTCTAATGGGAATACCAAGGACCAAAAGCATTCGGTACTATTTTTGTATTTTACAATATTTTCATGTGGAACATGAAACAGTTCAGTTATTTTGCACAAAATGTGAACACAACAACTGATACACAGACTTTGGAGTTGATTGTATACAGGAGTGTTCGTATACTTGCATACTGTCTGTCAAGTATGAAGCAAACTTCCCATTTGTTATATCATATTGGTGTTCAAAAATGTTTGAATTTTGTGGTATAAAGGCTTCTTAAAAGGCTGAGAAATATGGCCCAATTATACCACTCCTGTAATTTACACCTAAGGTCTCCAAGTCAACGTAATGGAGAGATATTTTCATGTCAGTGTTTGCCACCACAGCATTACAACAGTCAAGTTACAAAACAAACAGGACCGTGTGTAAACCAAAGAAATGATAAAGAAAATATACAACAATTAAATTATCTAAATATTGTAATGTTTTCTCTCATTTGTGAAGTTTGGATTACATAAAATTAGGCATGAGCATATGGCACAAGAATAGAAGAGACACTATCTAGGGTGAAAAAGAAACTATCTGGGGGCTAATCATAAGAAAGAGTAGGTCAGAGGGTGTGGGGGATATACATTACATGCATGAAAATGGAGTTGTGTAGTCAGTTTGTAAAATTTAACATGTGGTAAATGGAAAAACAATTATATTTTTAAAAACATGAAAATATTGAATTTCAGAGCATTTTTTTATTTTTTTACATTTTTGAGTCAGGAATATTTAACCTGTATTCACATTATAAAGTCATGTTACAAATCCTAAACAATGACAAAACGAAAAGATGTCTTTTCATGTAAGATTAAGTGTTAAAGAATTGGTACACACAAGTATATGAAACTGACCTCTGTCTACTTGTCTTTAGCAGTGTGATTGGCATGGCTACCTGCTGCTCAGAATTTTAAAAGAGAAGACAAAGTAGGATGTTGACCATACAGTACATTGCAGTTCCTTTTGTCCCTTTCTGAAGTTTGCTCATGGCAGTTGCAAGCTCCTGCCTAGAATCCTCATGAGAAGATTCAATTCCCCTGAAAGTCCTATTTCATGAGAATATCACTATTTCTGTACAAATGATTACCTTTGATGATGAGTGCTAATTATATATCTATCAGGGAAAGAAGTTGAGAACTTCTACTTAGTAACAGCATAGGTACTAAAAGATGTTTTCTTTTATCCTTAGCTTTAAACAAGTATTTTTTTGGCTTTGTAGATATACACATACAGAGACAAAAAAAAAAAAAAGAAAAAGGAAAAAGTCCAGTTACCTTTCCTGTTGAACAAAAGTGGACCTGAGAGAAGGCCGTCTGGTATGGAAAATGACCTACATGACAGCCATAGTTTCAGTTTTGAGTGCATGACTTTGTTAAGTATATGGAAAGCAAAAGTAATAAGGCAGTTAGCAAGTAGACAGACGGAAGCAGCAGTAACACAGCAAAGCACCAGCACATTAGATCCTTACACCATCCAGCAGAAAAGCCCAGGGAAGCCCTGCTGAAACAGCCATGCTGGAGTTCCTGATTGAGATTCCTGGACAGAGCACAACATTCTCTCCAAGCAGAAATTGCTAGCTTCTCATTGCTGTGCCAGACATTTTTATACCATGAGAAAAACAATAGTGGCCTCTGTTGGAAATAGTTTACCGAATAGCTGTTCTCAGTGGAGTAGTGTTTTTAATACCCTTAGCTGTCAGTTATTCTCTTTTTCCCCTACTACAGAGGCAGGGGGCAACCTACTCAGGAGAAAATTTTAGAAGACACTTGGAATGAACATGCTTTAGTTTAAGACAAGGGATAGTCTCCTCATTTCTAGAGTGTACTTTCAACAATCAAAAATAACATGACTATTTACCAAAATGTTACATGAGCTTATCAGAATATTGTCTAGGGACACAGTGATTCCGGCAGACCAAAGCTCTACTGTCCCTGCTTCAACTCTGTCCTCACATACTTGATGTGAGAAGCTCTTATGTGGACATTAACAGCTGCTCACAATTCACTTTATCACCTGTTTATCTTCTGAGAAGGTGGTATGACTCGGATGTGACTAGTGGGAGTAGCCTGTCTTAGAACATTTGCACCAGAGAAGAAATGCATTATTTAAATTAGCTCTCCCAAGCTTAGAATAGCCAAGTGTGGCGCCGGCTGAAACAGTGATGCCATGACTCCTTCACCATGTGGTTTGTTTAGAGGCATTCACATTCATTTCTTCCAAGTGATAAACTGAGTCATGGATTGAGAAAAGTCTCCCAGTAGACATAATTAACAATAAATCAGCTGAATGTTGAATCCAAGCATTTGTAATTGAAAGACTCTTATATTTAGCAAATTGTTTTGCTCAGAGTAGAAATCTTTATCTGCAAATTGAGAAAAACATTTACCTCTCCTGTGGCTTTATCACAACAATGAGTGACATATACAGGTGCATGACACAGGTCAACAATTGATGACTCAGTTCTTCTAGGTATGAGTGTGTAAGTGATGTAAGTGTGAGTGTGTTTGTGGTGTGTGTGTGTGTGTGTGTGTGTGTGTGTGTGTGTGTGTATGTATGCATGAGTACTTATATGGTATGTGTATGTATGAGATGTGAGTGTGTGTGTGTGTGTGTGTGTGTGTGTGTGTGTGTGTGTGATTACAGGTAGGTCCTAAGAGTCAACCTTTATTATCATTCCTCACAAGCCATATAGATCTTTTTTGATGCAGAGTTTCTCACTGACCTAGAGAGAACTCATAGATTTCTCTAAACAGCCTGGCCAACAAATCAAAGGGATCTCCCTGTCCCTGGTTCCCGGGTGCTAGGATTATAAGAGCATGCCACTCTACCTGGCTTTTTTTCTTTAACAGGATTGTACTTAGGTTTGTATAGTAAGTACTCTGTGAGCTTATTCATCTCCCCATCCTTCTAATAAACCACTATAGCCCATCAAGACAATATATGACTCATTTCAGTACTCTACTCCCATTTTTTTGTTATGATAAAATATAGAACAAAATTCATTATTTTAAGTGTTCAGTTCAGAGATATATAGCATTGTTCTTCAGCCACCTCCTGCCTCCACAATGTTTTTTTCTTCTTTCTAAACTGAACATCTGTGCCTATCAAATAGATAATAATTCTCTATTCTCCTTTCCATGCAGCCTCAAGCAATTGCCCTTGTACTCTCGGTCTCCCTGACTTTGACTACTCTAACTATGTCATAGAAGTAGAACCAGTCAGCCTTAGAAAAGAATTTCAATTGCAACCATGAGCCCTGGGAGACAAGCACAGGTGTTAGATTCTCTAAACCAGAGGGTGAGCAAAGAAAGGCGCTGTGCTTACTTATGAAAAGAGGTGCTTGTCCACTTTCTGCCAAAGCCATTTTCACTTTACTCTTGTGAAAGACAGATAGATAGATCCTCAGACAGGCTTGAATTCTCAAAGGGCCTTTTGAGCAGTCAAAGTTCCTGGGAGACCATGGTTAAGACAGATTTCCCTTTCTGACTAGTCAGCACTGTCATGAGTGCTCATATTTCCTCCCCTGGGGTGGATGCTGCACTCAGAGAGATTTGCCTTTCTGCAGCCTGACATTCAGGTGTCAGAGAGATCATCCACAGCTGCTGCATATCTGGGAGCTCCGCAACCTCATCTTTGGCTCTGAGTAGACATTGCGAGAGCAGGTACCTGATCAAGGTTTGGCCCAGGGAAATTCCTTTCACGAGCCATCATGAGAAATAACTTAATACTCAGTTGGTAAGAAACTAAATGTTAGTGTTCTCCACAAAAACTTGTACTGGAATGCTAACGAAGAAAATGCCGTTCAGAAGGTGGATCTTAGGTGATTAAATGGTGAGGGTGCAGTCTCCATGAATGAAATCCCCACACTTACAAAAGAGGAACCTTCTCTTTTCACCATGTAAAGGTGGAATATGAGCACAACTTTATTTTTCCTTTATTTTATCTTTGAAACAGGTTCTGACATAGCAAAGGCTGGCTTTGAATTTGCTATGTAGCCAAGTATGACCTTCAACTTCCGATCTTCCTGCCTCTACCACCTGAGGACTGGTATTACAGGTATACACCACCACATCCATTTCTAAAATGTGCTGGAGATCTAACCCACGCCTTCCTGTAGTGCATGCTGGGCAAAGGCTCTTTCTTAGGAGTTTGATAAGATCCTGGTCATCCTGGCACCTTCCTCTTAGACTGCCAATATTCAGAACTGTGACAGAAAAAACAACAAACAAACAACAATGAACCGTTGTAGTTCATAAGCTAGTTATGGGAGAAAAAAAAGCCAGTCAGCTGGAGGGATTGTGGGAACTTATTACAGCACCTTGGGATTTGTATTTTGAGAGTTTCCCTCCCGATATTCTGTCTGTTCCTAGTAATGCTTTTGGGCAGCTCTCAAGAGGTTGCAGGCTCATTCCCAGTCAATGAGGTAAGGTCCAGGCCAGTGAGGGACCCTGTCTCTAAGATATCAAGGTACATGGTTCCTGAAGAACATCATCATCACCTGACATTTTTCCTACTCTTTATTCACATATACACCCATACATCTGAATACCTGTGAACACACACACACATACAAACACAGAGAGATTTCTTTTTCTTTTTCATTCTGTTATCTTAAAGCAAATGCAGACACATGTAAAAGTGGATTCCATCTCACATAATCTTTCACTAACTTATTTCATTCTTTAAGTGGTCATGATTAAGCCTCCAAAAATATAGGAAGGAAACTCAACTTTTTTTGAATGCTTGAAAATAGTTTTAAAAATCCTTTGTGTCTTGGGAAACATTATCTTAAGGTGTGTTACTTTTGTTTATGTCGCATTTGTTTAACTCTGTAAAGCTGTGTTACTGTACCTGTCTGAAATACCCGATGGTTTAATAAAAACCCGAGCAGCCAATAGTGAGGCAGTAGAAAGGATAGGGAAGGCTGGAAGGCACAGAGGAGAAACAGAAGGAGAAATCTGGGAAGGAGGGTAGAAGAAAGAACAAGAGAAGGAGGAGGACAACAGGGGCCAGTCACCCAGTCAGACATGGAATAAGAAGGAAAGAAAAGGTATTCAGGAATAGTGAAAGATAAAGTCCCACAGGCAAAAGATAAATGAGATAAGTTAAGAAAAGCTGGCAAGAAACAAGCCAAGCTAAGGCTGGATATTTATAATTAAGAATAAGCCCCCATGTGTGATTTATTTGGGAGCTGGGTGGCAGGTCCCCCAAAAGAGTGAAAAACAACCAACAACATTTGTGTGCTGAGGAAATGAACCTCGGGATGAGAAGAGATGTATTTGTTTACTGTCTCTCAGCCTCTTACAAGGATTGAAATCTGGACACAACTGCCTTGCCAGAAGCCTGTGAGGTCAATTAATTAGTATTGAAAGTTACTGCAGATGTTTCTTTTAAGATCCTTATTTTTTTCTCGTTATTTAGAATCATGTCATCACTTTCAAGCAGAATATCTCAATAAATTTCTACAGATGATACACAAATAATATTTATTCAAGATTACTAGGTTAAACTCTAACAGCCAAAACCAAGTGCAGATGCTGTTTCCAATATCACTCACTAACATCACTGAGCAGGGATGTCTTCCATGTGCATCCGGGAGTCCACTTCTCTGTGGCACACATCATGTGCTTTCTAAAAATTATAAAATAACAGCAGGCTGCAGCAATGGCTGGGTTAGGAAGCTCTTCCAATGCAACTATAAGGAGCTGAGCTCTATCCTAAGCACCCATGTGGAAAATCTAGACAGCAGAGCCTGCCTGTAACCGATTCTGGAAAGACGGTGACAGAGATAGGCAGATGTCTGGGGCTCACTGGACAGTCGGGATTCAGTGAGATGATGTGCCTCAAGAAAATAGTGTGACGAGTGGTTGAGAAATACAGACATGCTCTCTCTCTCTCTCTCTCTCTCTCTCTCTCTCTCTCTCTCTCTCTCTCACACACACACACACACACACACACATACACACAAAGTAATTGTCAAGTAGCCTTCAGGAGGACTTCAGTGAGCGTATATTTGGCTAAGTGATCTAAAGAAATTATTTAATTTGGCATACAGGATCTGTGAAGGTTAGGTTTTGTTCTCCAATTTTTATTAGCAAAACTGGGGATTTCAGTGCTAATTCTGAGTCACAAAACTAGGCGTTGGGATATTAAAGGATGGCTTATAAAGGATGGATCTGTCTGGCTTCTGTACCCCTGCATTTCTTATATTCTGGAATTCTGATCCTTGGTCTGTGAATCTCTGTAGCACTCATCCCTTTCCGCTAAGTTCTAATCTGTTTCTTCCCCACTTCTTTTATTCAGTGTCTCTAGTTAGGAACCTAAGCATATTTTTAAAGGAGCCTCATGTAGCCCATTTCCCTCAAATAACACCTTCCATTTTTCTCCCCACTATAAATACAGTGAAAACTCCTACCGTCTCCATTTATTGTGAAATTCAAATATTCAGTCTCTGGATTCTGTTTTCTCTCACATTCTCCTGCCTTTCCATCAGCAAACCTCACTGATTCCTTCCATGCTCAGATACACTTAGAATCTCCTTCACTTCTGTTGTCCCAATGCTACATTCTTCAGAAATCTTATCTCCTCCTTTGTTTTCATTCTTTCCTCTTTCTTTTTAATTCATTCTTGACTGAGCAGTTTAAGGACATTGTAAATTGTCCTGTCTGACAGACTTAATTCCCTTGTAGGGAGTTTGTTTGTTTGAATGAGACAGTTTTGTGTAGCTCCAGCTGGCCTCAAGATCACTATGTAGCCAAAGATGACCTTGGAACTTTGATCCTGTTGCCTTCACTTCCCGAGGAATATTGTAATTATAGGTATGTACAACCATGCCTTGTTTGTTTGGGGCTGAGGATCAAATCCACGGTGTTTGTACATACTATGAAGTCATTTACCAACTGAGCTACATCCACAGCCCATTAAATCACCTTCAGTTTTTATTTATATGTCCACCAGATGACTCATAAACACAAGTGTAAATGAACACTATATAGAGACAAATCTACTCCACCAGAATGTACATCTGCTCTTTCAAACATAGAGCTATTGTGCAATTAACCGTCCTCTAGAAGAAGGAAGTGTAGGCAAGGTAAGACACAAATACAGGTGCTGTGAGTGGACACTGAGAAAGAATCAACAGGGCTATAGGTTTCCTGGGAGATGCTGAAGTCAGGATGGTTCAAGATCCTTTCACCAAATCAGTGAGGTTGCTCATGTGCACTTTTGTGCCTGTTGTGCAGTTTGGTATGAGTCAGTTAAGGAAGAACCCAAGGCACTACTTTGAGCTACACTGAAATCAATAAACCTAGAGAGTAGGCATTTTTTTTTTGTTTTGTTTTCCATGGGTCATGTTGGCTAGAAGCTAATGATCTAAGAAATCAGAGTGGGTACTCAGGGATTAATTACTTGACTCCTCATTAACCCAAGAACAACACAGCAAGACATATTTGTGTTCCACACAAAATGATACAAAATTCTTTCTTTATTAAATATACAATATTTACAGGTAAGTCATTCTTCTGTACAGCAAAAACCATAGAAAACAAAGAAATCTAAGGCTAACTTTAACTTTCTCCATACAGTGTATTAAGACATGTTACACGGTATACAAAACAGACTTGGGATGAAGCAACATTACACAGAACTGGGGATTCTGACACAGGAACAAAAACCATAATAACCAAAGAAACAAGGAGTCTCCAGCTAATCCCCGAGGATATGGTCTGCTTTGCCTCTGTTGTGCTTTTATCAAAGAAAGCCTGTATATATCATTCATATATGTAATAAGAATGATATATATAAATATATATTAATTTTATATATGTATATATATATATACATATATAAAATTAGGAGAGGTCCTGTTATACTTTGTTAATTATTTGCTAAAGGCAATCTCCCTGACCTCTCATTTTTCCAAGAAAGTGCCAGATAGGCTCTAATTTCTAGGTTGAAATGGACAGGGTAATTCTTTGTCTTAGGGATTTAGGAATTCCATGAACCAAATGTGAATTGTTGCCTGTTTTATAGGATGTAATCAGAATGTGTCATGTGTCTTCATTTGCCTATGTTTTATCTTCCTGCCGTAGGCTAGCTGTCTATGGGAAGTGTCTGTTTAAGACAACATAGGCTATTGAAATGCTTGTCTATTAACAAGGTAAGGAGAAAATTATTGACATTGATCCCCATTAGATATGAAGTCCTTCTCATAATATAACTACACTGTTTTAAGCAAGATATGGTTACTTACTTTTTTTTTAAGTATTTAAGGCAGGACAAGGTTACACTGGTGGCTGCTGCCATTCAAAGAGAAGAGATTAAGCTACTTCATATATGTCCTTTGGGATATGGCTGACTATAATGTGAAAGTATACCTAGTCAGAGGTCCATTCCTATTATCCTGTAAGGTTGTAATGAAAATGGCTCCATCTGGGGAGGCCATTCAAGGGTCTTCATTCAGGGTGACAGAAGGATTGTTCTGCACACCCAGTGCCTTTTTCATATCCTCTGAGATTTACTGCTGGGATCTGAAGCATGGCATAGTCTAATGCTAATGAAAATATGACCAGGCTTTAATCACTGGCACACATCACCTTTTTCATAACTTGGAACTAGCCTCGTAATTTTAACCTGCTATTTGATGCAAGCTTTACTTCTGTGCTGAGTGGCAGCAAGGGAAGAGTGTTCTCAGAGTATCAGGTGGTGGCTTTCTGAAGTACACTCTGTGGGTGATAGAAAGCACCATGCCTTTCCATCATTATGACATGCCAATGGATGGCATGACCAAGGGAGGGAAAAGAAAGACCACTAGACTGATTCCAGTATTTTAGGACTTCCATCCACAGCATATCTGAATAAGGGCAATGGACCTGAGGATCTTGTCCATAGTTTATTTTACTTTAAGCTGTCATCTGGGTGCTCCCCCTGGGCAGATAAATCACTGTGGTGATAATTCCAAAGCATCCCTGGACTGTATTAGTAAAACATAAAACTGGAAAATCACAGAGGTAGGGTGAAAATGCCGTGTAAAGATGAGTAAAACATTTCTCATGCAGGGCCTGTAATATTGCCTCTTCCTAAGGTGTAAGACAAATTCATGAAAGAGACTCCTGAGTTAGGAGCCAGGAAAGTGGGGAGAGGAACCATCCTTACTTCATGGTGGAAGCTCTGGCCCTTTTAGCCTCCAGCAGCCATTGCTTGCTCCATGAATGCCCTCTTCCTCCTTGACAAGCTCCCATCAAATCTGCTTTAACACAAAAGCCCACTGTTACCTAAGCCGCTTGTGTCCACTTCACCACTTTGTAGACAATAAACTTCACAAATGACAGAAGACTAGCTCACCAAGTACACTGTTTCACTACTACATGTGCTTCTCACTCTCCCCCAGAGTACCTTAGTGCAAAATAAGAGGGTTGAAATTACTAAAAAATAGCAAAACAATCATTAGAACCCTGTATGAGTCATTTAAAGAATTTCCAACACAAAGTGGTCATACTTTCTCTTCCTACAAAGTAGGTATGCATATAGTTATATAGTTTTCTGGATAATGTTTGAGGAACAGCCCTATTCATTTTTACTCGTGTGTGTGTGTGTGTGTGTGTGTGTGTGTGTGTGTGTGTGTGTTGTATCTTCTCCCCTTTTAGGTTAATCAACTATTTAGAATTTGTGAACACAGAGCTGAGAAAGAATAATAACTAACATTTTCAAAATAAATGACTTCAGGAAGACTGGGTAAGGCCAGAAGAGAGGTGAAGAAAGCCCCCTCCCCCCAAACTGGTAAAGAAGTGATTCAGATACACTGTGCATCTTTTAAAGAAAACATTTCCAACCTGCATGAGAGACATGAAACAGCACTCAGGCATGCTTCAAGAACTCAAGCATGTTTGAGTTTACCCATACCATCCTTCCATTAACCTCCTTTGCCACTTACAGGTACAACATCACTTCTTTATTTATTTAGTTGAAACTTGGCCTGTGGGTCAGTTGAGGACAAAGCAAACCCAAACAATAGCTTCAGGAAGTAATGAGTGGCAGAATTGTAGAGGTGCCTCAAGAGCCTCTTGCCAGACTGCTGGTGCAGCAAGGTTGATAGATTGTAGCTCTAGGGAATTCAAAAGAAGTGAAGCAGTTGGTAGACAAACAAACCAAGCATGAGTTCCCCAGGCTTGGTGCCCAAGTCCATGGATACCATGGGGATGTTATGAAACAACTTCTTAATGTGAGTCTTCTAATTGAGGTGGTATTGTGCAGAGACTGAGCATGCATGATCTTCAGGGTTGGAAACATTCATGTAGAACACAGAAGTTTCATTTAGATGGAAAACACATCAATAAATTATTCATTCAATAAATAATTTCTAGTTCCCAGAGATTTACCTAAACATAGTCAAATGGTTCTTTAGGGCAGAATGAGGAGTGTTAAAAATGCCAGAATGCCAACCAGCTTAAGGGAGACCTAAAAGAGCCATGGCCATAAGTGAATATCCACCAAAAAAGTAAAATCAGAGGGGGGCAGAATTGGAGACTGCTCTTTTCTGTCTCCAGTCTTTACACAGGTCTGTCATACACAGAGGGCATACATTTGGAAATCCTTAACTGGAACTGACATGAGAACATAGAGAACTTAACACCCTTTCAAATATCTGACATAGGCAGGATGGTGGTCTACACTTTGGCAGAATTAGGTGGTTCTCTGTGAGTTTACAGTAGAGAGTCTCAGACCTGCCAGGGCTACCAAGTAAACCCTCTTTAAAGAAAGTGTATCAGATACAGGGACCTTTTTTCTTTCTCTGTCCAAAGAGTCCATTTACCACCCTCTACAGAAATTCTTCTGCATGACCAGTTACCTTGTTTGAGGAAGACAAACAAAGCAATCATTTCTGCTAGAATTAATAAATAAGACACAAAATTATAAGAATAGCCCAAAAATGTGGTGGCTTTTAGAACTCTCTGGAAAGTGGTTTGCAAATAATCTGTGCCTAGTTCTTGCTCTCTGCTCCCTTGTGCTGTGTGTGCACTTTTGTTGCTGTAAGATTGCACTTTAAGTCCACAGGGACAGTAAGTATTTGTATATCTAACAGAACACTTGGGAGTCAGATGTTTCACATATGTCTTATGACTGACTACGGGAAAGAGAACTGCATACTCATTTAGTTGTGGTCCTGCTTCTCCTATGATATGGTAGTCAGGATTCTGACAAAAGTTGAGATTTAAGATAGTGCCACTTCTGATTTCTAAAGAAAACAAAGTTGTAAAATATCAGCTCCAGAGTTCTTCAGATGAACATGAGCTAATCTACTTTTGAAATAGACATCCAGAAAATGACAAATATCTATTTTCCTGGCCTAATTCTTGGAGAAACCACAGCAGTCTACCTTATGCATGAACTGAATATCACAGCTGTTGCTAAAAGTCTTTTAGGGTAAGAAAACATACCATAGCTTACATTAATAGGTTTGTTCAGTGGAATAATATCAATGGAACAGCACCTTAGGATGGGATATTACACAGGTGTTTTTGATCTTACTATAAAGGGCCCATATTCCACAAATTCTTTTTGTAAACAGCAGGCATCAATGACTGAGTATTATATAATTATACACTGGGAGGCACCACGAAACCTGTATCCCATCAAGGGATGTGGCAGCTAAAGGAGGATTAGAACACTCTTCCTCTTGTTTTGAGTTGTAATTGTTTGAAGGTGGAAAAGACAACTGCAAAACTGCATAAACCAAACAGATATTGCCACCAACCCTGAAACATACTCTTGCCTCTAGCTGTGATGTGCATTCAACATAGTAGAATGCAGAGTGCTGGATTTTTCACCTGGTGTGTGTTGTGGGGTTATTAAGAAATTCTGATTTCGCCCTGAGACGACTTATGATAATACACCATCTCAGCATGCATCCACCATTTGTCTACATGCCCAGTGTCCTGGTATGCATGGCCTGCACATCCAGGGATGAAGCCAGTAGAATGTGTGCTATGCAGAGGGCAGAGACTGGCATCACACATTTCCCTACATGATTATTTCTAAGTACATATTTGTGGATGAGAGAACCATAATACTGATTTGTCTTGTACTTCCATGTTTATTCAATCACATCATGCCAGAAAAAATGTGGCGCTTGCTTCTGAGGATTCCAGTTAGAAAGTGTTCCGGCATGGCTACTCTCCCTTACCTGTTGTTTTGTTACTAGAGGCGCTTAGGGCTAAATTTCAGCATGACTTTCATTTCTAGAGGCAGGGAAATATGCAGCCAAGCAAAAGGGTTTATACAACCTTTTATAGAGCCAGAAAATCCAAAAGTGGAAATTGGAGAACAGGGAATGAAGGGAATATGGAAATAGACTTTCAGTATCTCTCATTTTATTAGATGATTATTTGTCATATTAAAGATAGAAAAATTAAAAAGGACATCTTTGTTAAAAGATTTGCTTTAAAATAAATTCACTAGCAAAAGGATAGCAATATCCTAAAAGAGGAAAAGGGTGTGTAACAATTCATAGAAAATTTTAAGGAAAGAACTTGTATTTAGGACAATATCTCAGAGTTGTGGATTGTGATGCCTCACCCAATCCTTACCTCTGTAGCTCTGCAAGGGAAGAAAAGTTACAGATTGGGAACATGGATGAAGCCAGTGAGGGCTTCACTGTGAACCTCTTGTCCAGAGAAATGCTGAACAATCAGAGGTAGGACACTCTCTAAAATAGATGACCTGCTGACTGTCAGGGCACCTGCTTTGCAAATCAGGTCTGCCCTACAAAGAGAACTGACAAGGATCTTCTAGCATTTCCTAAGTCCTAAAGTGTTTGGGTGATCACTTTTCCATTGTCTTTATTCCAAGGTGATCCAAGGGCAGAGTTAAAAAATGATCAGGATTACCCACCATGAACAAATTTGAGATGCCTTTTTGAATTAACTATATGCTTTTCTACCAAAAGAACGCCAAGCCTGATGCATTACTACCTTATTCAGGCAAGGAAGGTGAGTGCACAGGCACCTTTGTGTACGTGGGTGCAGACTCAGAAATGTAATGTGATTCACAAACTATGGGCTTCCCTCAAATCCCCTGAGCTAGAGGTGGCCACACTGCCACACACAAAAGCCAGGCTCTTGCCTCTTGGAAAAGAGCTCAGTTGTCAGTGAACTAATAACATGTGTTCTAGAATGTGACTCCTGCTTCCTTGCACATTCTGTCTTTACGGGAGTGGATGGATGGGGATAAATCAGCTGGATATTTCTCACTTTTCTTGCCCTTCTTTTCCTTGTGTTTTTCTTTCTTTCTTCTTTTTTTTTCTCAGTTCTCCTCCAAGATGAGCTAAGAGGGCCTAAACATTTTTCATGGAACCAATTTATACTTTTATTTGAATTCTGTTTGTGCTGCCACAATACAGACACATGTATATATTTTTCTTCAATATAGCAACCTGAGGAATAATCTAGCTAACATGTTCTAGTAAAGTAGAGAAGGCAGTTTTAAAGTTCTGGGAGCAGCTATTTCCTCACAGCTTTCTTGACACCTCCTGGTTTCAGGGTACTGAATCCACGCCTCAAACAAGAACAGCAAGAGAGGCACAAAGTAACTGCTCGCTATTCTGTAGATAACTCAGTAAATGCTCAGTTATACCATATTGGAAAGTACTGAAACTCTACAGAAAGGATGATTAATGGAGTCAGGGGATACTTATGGTGTCAACATTAAACTAACACAGATGTCTCTGCTTGCCTGTAAAATGCTACCAAAACAAACAGGCCAGAAGGGTCTCCCTCTGCTCTGGGTCCCCCAGCTGGGTGTTCTTATAACCTAGGCTCTCTACGTACAGTCCCTTTGTTTTCACAAGTGTTATGAAGGGCTCCAACATCAAACAGACGTATACCCTCTCTCTCCACAGCTCTCAAGGGAGCCAAATTTCCCTGTGCACACATGGAGTCAGATGTTTCCAGATATTTAAGTCCTAAATGGAGAAGGCTAAAGGCAGGACATATGACTGTGGCCTTGCCAGGTGTCTCACACTCACTCAGCTCATTGCTCTTTAATTGATGTCTTAGGAAAGAATGTCCTGGCTACTTTACAAATACCTGCTTCAGCCACAAAAACAAAAAACAAAAAATGAAAAAACAAGCAAAATAAAAAATTAATAATAAATGTCTCTAAGACTGGTTAGATAATGTCTGCTTTAGAAGAATTTCTTTGTGTCATAATGTATTCCAACCTCTCTATCTTATCACAGGGGACCTAAAAAGAACAAACATTGCTTTCTCTGGGTGGATTTACTTCATTCCCTCCTGCTCTATTAGACTCCCTAATAGACTCTTTGCTTAAAGGATGACCTGACTCTGTCTGTCTCTGTCACACACACACCTACCACTTTTCTCCTCTCAGGCCATAGTACCTACTATATGGTATGGGGCAGCATGTTGGAGACAATTGTTAAAGGCCAATGCCACAGAGCTCCAGTCTAAAGGGAGCTGGCAAGACAAAGTGCCTGAGAAACTGCAGAGTGAAGTTTAAAAACTCAACCACAAACATCGAATATGCATGTGTACACACGTGTTCTTCCTTGTTTACAACAGTGAAATCTGTGTCTCCAGTGCTCACTTTCACTATGATGCCTATATCAGTGGACTACAGTAGCTACAGCTACCTGATCTCCTGAGCTGGGTGAAGGAGATCAATGCTCTCGGCGGATGCAGGCGTGTTCCAGAAAAATTAATGGCGAAAGAGAGAAAGAGAATACCTAAATTAAAAGACAGGAAAGAGAAGAGAAAATGAGGGGGGAACCCACAAAAAAAGAGGACCAGGTGACCCTGTAGCATCTCAGATGAAGTATTCCCGTTTGCACTCGCTGGTTGTGTTTTGCAAGTCAATGTCATTTCTAAAGGAACTGTCCAAGTTCTCTGGGTATTCCTTCTCCTTCATCTGATTGGTACGGTGTGACTGCTTATGCTGATAGAGGAAGCGGGTCATGATGCCGATGATACAAAAGGTGATAAACGTCACCACTGCTATGACACCTGTAGGGAAAAGAGGGGGACAGAGAAGAAAGCTGTTACTGAGAAAATTCAGTCTAGACAGGCACATACTTTGGAGGGAAAAAGCAAGCACACAAACACAGATCTACTCTGTATGCAGAAATAAAGACCTGCTGAGAAGCCCTTGACCTGCAGTTTCAAAAAAATCCCCTGCAAGCAGAGTAATGAGGGAGAAAGGCTATTTCTCTTAGAAAATTATGATGACGACCTAAGAATAAACATGGAGTTAGAACAACAAAGGGTCTGTGTGGTTTCTGAGTTGCTTTCGTTGCTAAGGATCAAATCCAGACTTTCAAGATTTAAAATAAACTAAGCCTTGCCAAGAATCCTTTGATCTAAATGCCACCACCACCACCCCTGTGTGTGTGTGTGTGTGTGTGTGTGTGTGTGTGTGTGTGTGTGTGTAGGTGCTTGGCTGCCATAGCACCTGTGTAGATGTCAAAGAACAACTTAGGAGTCTGTTCTTGCCTTCCACTTGTTTTGATGCAAGATTTCTCTTGCGTTCTCTGCCATTTCTCCATTATGGGATTTATTGTGAGACCTTATTTCAAAATAAATAAACAAAAAAAAAAATCAAGCCACTAAGCAACAAATAGTATGCACACAAAATTAATAATTAATAGTGGTAAAACACTTAAGTTTTGGTCAGTAAAAATAATTTTGTTTATGATAAAGTTTACATATTTCCATATTTCATATTTTCTAAGTTGTTGGTTATTGTTAATTACTATTTATATGAGTAGATATCAGAAAGTTAAATATATAGACCTATCTTGCACCAAATTTTTAAAAGTTGTGACCATAACTAAGACCACTTACTTTTGTCATCTATTCTAAGATCATTGTGTAACATGTTTCCCAACTATTTTAGAACAAGGCAAAATAAAATACCAAAGTTGATAGTCTGGGTGGCAATGAATGAATCTGAAGCATGAACTAGAGCTTTACAATGTGGCAGAGGTTGCCTGTTTTCTACTACTGGGTTGAAGGAACTATTGCAGGCTGGAAGCTGGGCAAGCTTCCCGGGATCTCCTGTGGGGCTGTGATAACCTTCCCATTCTTAGAAAGACTCAGTGGAGCTTGCCAATGAGTGGAGAAGGCCAGAACCTACAGTCTTTCCTCATCAAATGAAAACTTACAGGAAGAGAGAGTTATAAAATTCTCTGTTACATGTACTGATTTAAAAGAAAAATCAGGTTCAGTTCTCTTCCCTGGAGAAGGCATTCAGCTCACATGGATGTTTTAAGTATTTCCCTAAGGAAAGATCATGGTTTTCCTGCTCTAGGATGCTACTGTGGTAGAGTCCTTCTGTTCCCATTCTTCTTTGGAACCAGCTTCTGTGCTGTTACTGCTGCCTGCTTGCCTATCTCCTTCTTAGCCAGTCTGCTCATTCTAGGAAAGCAGTAACTATATCTCTCATCCTGTATCTCTATGTTTAGTACAGGTCTGACCCAGAACTGGAGCTAATTAAATAGAAGTAAAATGAATGACTCCTGCCGACTTTTAAAGAACTCCATCTGGTGTGGATTCATTCATCCCAGCTGCCAGAAAGCAGGGATGAGGCACCTGCTATGGTTATAAGTCACCAATGGAAATGGATTTTCATATCCCAAGCATCTTACATTAAACAAAACTTGGGAGTCATTCCATGTTGCAAGACCCAGATGGGAACATCAAATCCCTGCAGGCATTAGACAAGCTAAGACAGAATAGAGAGTGAAGCAGGGTAAGACCAACACATAGCTCAAGAACTGTAAAGCAAGGGAAGGTGGCGGGAGATGAGCTATAAGCAGAGCAGGCGAACTCTCCACCCATAACCAGATGGGCTGCTGGATTTGGAACTTCAGTCGTGTAGGCGTCACCCCGCTCATTAGATCTAACCCAAATCACTCCATAAAGGAAAACTGAAAACGGCTGCAGCTCCATCCATCTGTCTGCCCCACTGTGACTTCTTCCCATATGCAATTTTATTGGTCTGTTTTGTTTGTGCTTTAGAAGTGACAACTGGATGCAATGAGCAAGGTGCAGGTTGCCTGTCTGTGAGTCAATGCTCCAGCTGTTGGCCGAGTTCAGCTGCCTGCTGAATTGGAGCAGAATGAAGCCCCAGAGCTGCTGGCACTGGAGGAGAGCCTGCTATTAATCTTTCAGCATGCATAAAGAGGCTAAGAGCTTGACAGACAAGGCCTGGTTCTGGGTGCTAGATGATCATGGGTAAGGAAGGCTTCAGGTACTTTTCTGCAGAGCACAGGATCATAGATATCTTTCCTGCTTTCAGTAATGAAGACAGGTTACCTCCAATGACTGCAGAGTCACTCCGGACTGCATTTGTGAGTGGTTCACGCTCATCTGTTTTTCCAAAAGGATCTAGACAGAAGAGAAGACCAAAATGTAAATTTCATTCTTCACTCGACCACAGGGAGAACATACTCAGTGTACAACCGTGCAGTGTAACAAGAGTCCTGCAGTGAGATATGAACTGGCATTTTGAAAGGAACCTAAATGAGTGGCATTTAAAATGATGAGCTGAGTGGAACTCTGAGCCCACATTAAAAGCTGAATTTTGGGGCTCCAATCTGTAATCCCAGTGAGGGAGTAGCTGGTCACATATGCAGATCAGGTGTAGATGCAGGGGAGCCTGTGCCTCTGAAACAAGGTGAAGAGACCCAACACTCAAAACCGTGTCCTCTCACCTCTACACACTTCATGACATGTGCATGCGCACACTTCATAAATTTTTAAAGATGAATAAAACGTCCTGCATAAAACCCATAATTCATGTCCTCATTAGATTCTAAGGAAGTTATGAGAAGCCTTGAGCTGGTGAGGGTGGTGCCTGGCCCATGCACCTTCCTTCAGTCACCCCCTCATCCTTCTCTGCCTTGCTGGAGAATTCCTAGGAATGAGAACTGCCTTTTACTTGAAGCACACTTTCCCCTGTGCCTCAGTGTCCTCTTGAGCTGCATGAGGAGGACCTGAGTCTACTGACAAGGACGGCTAAAGCACTGAAAGAATTTACACCTCAGAGCATCCCTCACCAGAAAAGCAGCTTTCCAGGGTCTACTCTTAACCTCTGAGTCATTGCTGTAGCCCAATTTATTTTTCTTTTGAGACAGGGTCTCATATATCCCAGGCTGGGCTTTAACTTGCTATATAGTGGAAGGAGACTGTGAACTTGCCATGTCATAGAGGATGGGAGGCAGGGGGAAGAAAAAAATGAGAGCAACAGAGAGATAGGAAGCCTTGAAGTGAGGGAGACAGGAATGGAGAAAAGAAAGGGTGAATGGAGGGAAAGGACAGAGAAAGATATAGTGAGGGCCAGAAGTAAAGAATGAAGAGGAGGATAGTCCAAGGACCCTCACAGGCCTGGGCCTGGTAACGTGGCTCTGCCAGGCTTTGCCCTTCCCCCTTTCCTCTCCCTTGTAAACCATAGATTACATCCCAAAAGCTAGCCACCAAGGTCTATTACCTTATTTGGACATTGTCTTATGCCAGACTCATTCCTGATGATGACTGTCAAAGTCCAGGAATCAAAAGCCCCCTTCAGTTCACCTCATTTACATGGTCAGTGAAAATATACCACCACATCCTAGCCCATTCTAACCCAGACCTCCCCCTTTTCTCTTCTTAAGGCCATTTGTTGCTGTTTTGCTGCCTGGGTCAGAAAGCAGCCATGTTTTTCTTCACTGTTGGAGCCTGTATAGATTTCCCAGTAGCTTTGCCCAGCAGGTCTGCATAGAGGATGATAGGACCACGGGCCTGAGTGCAGGTGTCTGAGATGGTCTGCACTTGGCTGTGGTGGGGAGAGGTCTTTTTCTCCACCCCTTGGCATTCCTATAAAAATCCCTTGGCAGAGATCATCAGGGCCCGATGGGTTAGGATCCAGGCCCTCTGGAGGCTGTCCTGTATTTTCTATCTTTTTCTCTCCCTTCTATCCTTCTAACTAATATTTCCTGCTGCTTATACTCAAGAGTATTCTGGGGAAATGTGGGGGTAGGGGATGGCCTGCAACACTTTACCACTTAATAAAGGATTACTCCAGTGAAAACAGGTGTTTGGATGTCTTTTGTGCCTAATCCAGGGTCTGGGAGAGAGGAGAGCGCCTTGCAGGCCTCACTTCACTAGGAAAGGAGATAGAGGGGGCTAAAGAGAAGGCGGCAGGAAAACTTAAGAGGGGAGTCTGGGCCACAGGGATTCAGAATGAGACAGAGGGCAAATGGGAGGGAAGAACTAGAGAGGGAAGGAGGGAGGGAGGGAGGGTGAGAAAGAGAGAGAGAGAAAGAGAGAGAGAGAGACAGAGAGACAGAGAGAGACAGAGACAGAGACAGAGAGCCAGGGAGAGACAGAGAGAGACTGGTAGAGAGACTGACCAGAAGACAGGAAGGGAGAGCAGTAAGTGGTGGGGGGAATGGCAAACCTTTAGGTATTCTACCTCCCGTGTCCTTACAGCCTCCTTGCTCTGGCATACTCCTGTGTCAAGCTTCCTTCCTGGAATTCCTCCTGCTTCTCAATGAATACTCGAATCTTAACTGTCTACAGCTAATATTGTTACTTTTTCTCCATAGGTCATACTGGTTCCAACTTTATTTAGTTCATGTACTACTTTTAACATAGTTCTGATGTTAACCTAGATTTCTCCATTTCTAACATGTTTTGATGTTGATAGGTTAATACATATTAATTTACTTAATTAACTCTAATTCTCTAGTGTTTACTAATGCTACAGAGAAAACATTTCAGATCTAAGGTAACATTTTCAATAGTATGGTTGGTGATCAGGTTCTGCAAAGTAGCTCTTATCACAGTGATGACATATTTCAAGAGTGTCTCCTTTTTAGAACTGATCAACATTGAATATTAAACTTTAAAATCAATCTTGGCTTTAATTCTCCCTCCTTCAAACATAAATGCCATAGCCTAGATGCATAAACACATCCAGGTATGTGGATCCACCTGACGTCTACCATCCATCTATGGACCATTTATCTGTCTATCTACTTATCTAGTACCATATCTTTGTCAATAATTTAATACTATATGTGTATATATACATGTGCATATTTGCATCATATAAGGACTCCCATTTTTAAATATAATACTAGACATTGCTTGATAACTAAGCAAAGGTGAATTTTCACCCAGTACTAAATATGCTAGAACTCACCAAAAGATATGTAACAATACTAACACATTTCCTTTGAGAAAGGTCTTCTGCCTACTGAGAGTTTCAAAGAACAATTTGAATCAAGACTCTGTTGTTCCTTTTTTTTATATCTGATATCAGTCTGTAGCTGAATACTGATACATAAGAGTTAATGTTGTAAACTAATAATTTAAAACTTTTTTCCCTGAATTTTATAACTCATTTGGAGACCTTGCTGGCCAGGTATGGACATCTTTCCCGGGTGTGAAACAACTTTCTTGGAGGTGATACAATCTCTCTGCAGGGGAGTTAAGACTGAGGGTGTTCTAAAGGGAGGTTCCTTAAGACTCAGCAAGTAAACAACCCAGCAACTTCCATAAGTCCCTGAAGCTGACTAGATGTAGTAGTCAAGCTTATATAGGCAGTAAGGTCTGATTAGAGACACTCTCATATCAGTCAAGCTGCCTGGAAGGTTCTCAGACCATCAGAGCTGCCTGGAAGGAACAGAGATGAAGGCTGCCTGCAAGAGGTTCTCTCTGACCTATTGAGCTGCCTACAAGTTCTACAGTGTGCTCCAGAGTTTCAGCCTATATGAGCTATCACCCATGTTGGGATAGGCTTTGTCAACATGAAGCTGTCTTTGAGTCATTTCTATTCCTGTGAGTGACCCATCACACGTAGTCCTGTAAATGGCCCCAACAAAGCTCACTCGTTCATCATATTGGAATTTGGGGATCTCCTAGTTTTGGTCTGTCATCAGTTCTCTGTCTGAAGTTAACAGATGTTTTTTTCCACATCTCCTCAGGAATAGTGTCACACCGTGCTAGGCTAATTAATTCCAGGGATACACACAGTATGCTTTTCACACACACAAACCAGTCATTTCACAGCCTTCATCCCCAACCACCCTGCTGTTTGACTCACACTCATCAACTCAATGTGCCTCTTCATCAAACACCAGAGACCATTCTGGGACAGCTAGAAGTAATCTCCATAGCACAGGTTTGCTCAAAGTTACTCAACAGATCCAGCTCTAAAAGGGCTCAAGCTTGCCTGCCTTGCCTCACTTCCTTCTAACAGGACACAATCAAGTCCTCAAGCCCTATTTCCCCCCAATTCCTTTCATTGTGCTGGCTAGCCCCTATGCTTCTTTATGTAGATCAGATAGATAGATAGATAGATAGATAGATAGATAGATAGATAGATAGATAGATAGTAAATGCACACACACATACACAGATATTTCCATTTTCCTGAGAACTATCAGTAATGAATCTTCTTTCTAACTTCCACCCCTTGCCTTTGGATAACCGGTACCCTGAGAGTGATAAAGAAGCATTTCATTGCCACAGACTTTGCTGTCCCTAATGATTGATGGTGTTGGAACTTTTCATATGGCCACACTTTTCATGTGGCACTTTTCTATTGGTCATTTTTATGTCCCTTTGGAAAAATGTATATTTAGATGCTTTGTCTAATTTTAATCAGGTTATTTGTTTTCTGGCTGCTGATTTAAATCAATTAATATTTCTTGAAAATTGACTATGAGGAGATAGAGTCCACAAATCTTCTCTCACAGCCCACAGATTTTTTTTTTCATTTTGCTGATCATTTCATTTGCTGTGCCGAGCCAGATCTAAACTTCGTTTTACTCACTCACTTTCGCTTTCACTATATGCATTTAGTCATATCAATACATAGCATTTTCAAGACTAATATCAAGGATATTTTTTTCTGTAGTTATCTTTCTGCAAATTCTAATTTCAAGACTTATAAACCAATTAATGATTTGCATGTCAAGTATTTTTATAGAGTAAGAAATTTCCAATTGCATGATTTTCTTGTAGCTAGCTAACCCTAAGTCCCTTATAAAGAGACTGTCCTTTCCCCAATGCTTGTCAAACATGAGCTGATCACATATGCCTGTGTTACTTCTGTGATCTCTAATCCATTGCCTTTGTCTTTATATCTGTTTCTATGACAGTACTACATAATTTTGATTATTATGCTTTTCCAATGTAATGTGAAGTCAGCGACTGTGATTCCTACAGCTGTCTATAATCCATGATCTTTTTAGTATTATTCATAATAGCCAAGATGTGGAAGCAACTTAAGTATCAATGGATGTGTGTGAAAATAAATTGTGCTTCTACTCACATGGAAATACACTCATGCTTATATAAATCCACATATGCATACATACACATACTCACACAAACACACACCAGAATATTACTCAATCACAAAAAGTTGGTCTCTTCACTTAAAAAGAATGTGGATGAAAACATCCCATTCAAAGGAATAAGTCAGCTGTCATAAAGAAAAGGAATGTATGTTTTCACTAATATTCAGAATCTAAAAAAGAAAGACAGAAACAAAACTGATAGCAGTACACTATGACACTTGACAGTAGCTTGGGCTTTGTTGGTTAAAGAATACAAATTTTGTCATGAATAAACAAAATCATAAAATGAACAAATATGTTTTTATGGTCAAATGTCCTTATCAAATAACTAAACACATACAGTATAACTAGGTAAAATGATTATGTGCAGTATATGTACTTATGTAATTTTGTATGTATGTATTCATTTATTTATTGATGTGAATGATGCATGTGTATTGGATGGTATGTTATTCCATAAGGGCCATTGTGGAGGCGAAAGATTTATTCCTGATTTTTTTCAATCATTTTTATTGGGAATTTTTGAGGCTATGTCTTTGGCTGAATCTGGAGGTTGCTAATTCAGAGAGGTTGTCTGTTTGGGAAGCCTCAGATATCTCTTGTCTTTGCCCATGCACTGTGTTACAAGCACCCACTGCCATAACCAGCTTTTTATCTGGTTGCTGGGAATTGAACTTGGGTCCTCATGACTGTACAACAAGCATTTTAGCCATTAAGCCTTTTTTCTAACCCCTTCCTACTAATTTAATAAAAACAATCATCATATAATACATATACATTTTTATCACATTTTATACTTTGTCTATAATTTTGTTACTTCTTTCTCCAAAATGCTAGAGCCTAATACTGAATTTAATATTATCTAAGTCCCCATTCTGATGTTTTCATGCCCCCTAAATACTTTAATCCTCACATCAGTTTCTATTTAAATAATAGTGATGTACTAATTCACATACATATTATGTATATGTGCATTATATGTACTACATGGAACTACACATTAACTAATACTACTCATCACCTTAAACTAGAATTACATTAAATATATGTTAGTTAATTTTAATTGTTAATTTCTTAATTATTAATTTTCAGCTAAATGCATAAGATGTATATTGTTAAATTTCATATTTAAAATGTACTATTAATTAAAGTAGTTAGTATTCTAGTGTTTGTATCCTTCTTTTGTTTATTTCAGTTCACCACTGTTTGTGTGATGGTTAGTGTTAATAGTCAAATTTTTGAAAGAATCTAGAATCACCTGAGATACAGGCTCCTGGGTATGCTTGCAGGATTATCTTGATTGCTTAACTGAGGTGAGAAGAGCTACCGACTGTGGTTGGCACAGCTCTCTGGATGGGATCCTGGACTGTATAAATAAGGAATGATCTGAATACTGGCATGAGTCCATCATGCTCTGATTCCTGACTGTGTATGTGACATGACCAACTATGTCAAGCTCTTGTCTTGATTCCCTATTATGATGAACTGGATTCTTGAACTGTGAAGCAGAATAAATTTTCCCCCCCTTAACTTGCTTCTGTCAGAGTGTATTGTGAACATAGATATGACCCATGAGAAGCCAGTTACAGTTTGTAACCACCTATAATCATGCAAGGTAATGAGCAGAGTGCTACTGGCCAACTTAGCTCTATAAGACAGAAGAAGTGTTGTTAGTGATGAAAACTAAAGAGAAAATCCTCTGGGAAGTACCTGATGAAGAATGCACAGTGGTCACTGCATTCATATCAGAGTCCGCCATGGAGCCACAGTTGTACTCTGTCAAGGTCCCTTGGACAGTCACAGGTGCAATGCTGGCATGGCGGAGGGCTGCCTTCAATGGGGCTATGTGGTTGTATTGGACTGAAGAAAGGCATCCAACAAAACCCAAGGTGTTTGCTTTAGCAACTTCTGGATCCAACCCAAGAGTCTCTGCAATAAATGAAAAGAACCACAGGTCTTAGTTTTTTTCAAATACTCTACGTGTTTTCCTTGACCATTACCTAAAATGACCAAAACTTCCTTGTTATTCTCTGAATAAGGAAACCATACATATCTCCAAAATGACCAAAACTTCCTTGTTATTCTCTGAATAAGGAAACCATACATATCTCTCTTCCTTGTTTCAACTCACATTTACTGCAGACATTAACTAAAATGATTGAAACTTCCTTGTCATTCTGTGAATAAGAAACTATACATATCACTCTTTCTCATCTCAACTGCACATTTACTACAGGAATCACCACATGATTCAACTATTTCTCATAGAAAAGGGCTGTGACTTTCTCTGCTTTGATACAAAATTGTTTCAAGCTTCAAAATTTTTATTTCATGTATTTTTTGAATTGTAGAAAGGGTAATGTAGCTGTATTATACTCTAATCAAATGATATATATTTGAAAGAATTTGTATCTCTGTCCTCATCATTATATATCTATAGATTAAGGTTTTTAATGCAAGCAAATCACAATGCTTATTACAACATTTGATTCACAATTGTAACAAGGGAAAAATAATAAAAAAGAAACAAAGGGATTAGAAATGAAAGTATGTATCCAAGAGATGTATCATGCTTGTTGTCTCAAGGCAGCTGAATAGACTGAGAGAGTAAACATCTCTACCTACATCACTTCTCTTCATCGTACTGATTGGGCACTAATTGGGAGAATGGCTTTTTGCCTATGAACATATTCAAATTCTCAGGGTATTTTTTTAGACTTTATAAATGATGAGGATGCAATCATTTGGGATTCACAGCAAGATCAAATGTCTCATTTTCCTCAAGATATCTCATTCCTTTTCTTAAAAGGGGTCATTTAAACAAATTGCTATGGTGCAATTACATAAAACTGCAATGCATAATGAATAGTATTTTTCTTAAGGTATAATAGTTTCAACATAACTAGATGGCTCAACTGGTTATTTTATTATGATAAGCCTTTTAGTTTCTAGAAGAGGGGCAGGGATTTCCTTATCTACCAGCATATATTATAATTTTATTTTGATTCATAAATGGTCAAATGGTGTCTTCCTTGAATGCTAAGAATACATTATGCTGACTGTATTAAGGAAAAGATGTGAGGACAATATTGCAGAAAATGAGATGTTAATAGTTCTTAGTAATTCTTGCCCTCCTATTTCTCCTCTAATTATTTTCTTTAAAAAAGGTTTATTCAGATTCCACTTCCCGTGTGTGTGTGTGTGTTTGTGCATTTGCACACATTTATTTGTGTGTGGGTGCTTGTAGAGGACAAAAGAGGGCATCAGATTCCCTGAAGCAAGAATTAGCTTTGTGGGTGCTGGGAACCAAATTAAGGTTCTCTGGAAGAGCAACAAGTGCAGCACCATCTCTCTAGCCCCATTGATTTTTGTCCTCATCTTACTATTTCCCTTCAACATCCACATAAAAAAAGAGCTTGCCACTTGTCTTTTCTTACATGCAAAACCAGTAATGACACATTACTTCATGTGGCCAGAATAACACACTACTGAAAGTTTAAATAACTTAAATTGCTAAAAACATAAATTCATTACCTTTCATCTCTGTAGGTTGGTTATAGCTGAAAGTTTTCTGTAGTCCTGCCAAGCCCCACAGACCTCACAGTTGCTTATAAAATAATCCCTCAGAAGATTATATTAATTAAAACTGCTTGGCCATTAGCTTAGGCCTACCATTGATTACCTCTTATATTTAAACTCAGCCCATTTCTGTTAATCTATATGTTGCCACATGTTCCATAGCTTTACCTGAGTGCCATTACATGCTGCTCCCTGGATGGCAGGCTGGTGTCTCCTCACTCAGCCTTCTTCCTCTTCCCAGAATTCTCATTGTCTGCTTATTCTGCCTATACTTCCTGCCTGGCAACTGGCCAATCAGCATTTTATTTGTCAATCAATCAGAGCAACACATTCACAGCATACAGAATGACATTCCCATCATTTCCCCTTTTCTTTCTATTTAAAAGGAAGGTTTTAACATAGTAAAATTATATATAACAAAACAGTTATCAAACAAAAATAATAGTTACAATATCTAGTATACATATATTTGGCAAAATTTAAAAAAAATGCTATCTATCCTATATTTGTGAGTCTAAGGTTTTATATCTAACTTATCTTTTATCATAACTAAGGAAAATTATAACTATCTAGTCTTCAACTACATCAAAGACTCTAGAAGAATATAATATTACCTAAGTAAACAGGAAATGCATTGTAAGCAACTTCTAAAAATCTGGAATGACAGAGACAGCTGACTGCCTGGACAGTCACCCAAAGTTCTTCTGTAATGTTGGGGCATCCATTCTTCAGCCTACAGGTCTCTCAGTCGCTTCTCTCTGTGTCCTGTAAAATGTCTGGTAGCTTCTTCTGTGAAGCAGGATCATCAAAGATCATCTTGCCTTGCAAAGTTCAGTGGTCACTTTGTTATGGGTCCTGCATGTCCAGTTGATATAACATTTTCTCAAGCAGTCTAGGTAAGAACAGTTTCTTGCCCAAATGGCTATTTTTGCCAAGAAGAAGATAAACTCCATATGGAGTGTCTTTGATGCTCATCCTCCTCTCTCAAGTAAATCGGTGCTCCCAGGAGCAGACGTGTCTCATTGTCCAGAAAGTCTAAGTTTTTAAAACATTTTAAATGCCATATTCTGTAGGGCTTTGAAATGTTTGAAAATTACTTACCTAATTGAATTATATCTATGTATACCTAGAAAACTTAACATGACTGTAAGTTTGCCTATCATAGAAAACTAATTATTAATCTATATTTCTTAATTATCTGTTAAAATTTAAATGAGTTACATAATCATAATACCTTAAACGAGAGTAGAAATATACATACAGTATGACAAAATTAACTTTAAATTTGTATCAAAAACTAAAATCTATACCAATGTAAAACATTTTAAACAAGTTACTCTTTAAAAGTAGGTTCAACAATCCATCCTTTTATCTTATCATATATATATATATATATATGTATATATATTATATATTTCCATATCATATAGTTGGTAGCCTGGTAGTGCCAACTGGGCTTAAAATCAAGGTGTCAGTATGGTCAGGTTTCTTCTGGATCCTTTGGGGGAAATGATATTTCTCTCCCATGTCCAGCTCCTGTAGTCTTCACTCATGCCTAGCCTCCTTTGCCACTCTTCATGATAAACAATGTTGTTGCATTTCTCTGTGCCTTTTTTTCATACTCACTTCAACCTATGATTCTTTTCTTTACCTTTTTATTAGACCCTTGTAGCTATAGTGATTTCATCTAAATAATCTAAAAGGGTCTGGATTGAGGAAATGACTCAGCCATTAAAGTGATTGTCATGTCAGGTATGTAGAACACATAGTAGTCATTGATTGGTAGTTAGTGAAGTGTGGAGCTGGCCATTGGTTGGTAGTGTATGAAAGGCAAGATTATATCTCAGAAATGATAGAGGAGCAAAAGACTAGAGAAGGGAAGTGTAAACTGGAATGTTATCTTGGTACTGAAGGATTTAAAAATAGTGGAAAGTGAAGTTTCATTGAACTATGCCTTCAGAGTCTAAGTCAAGTGTGCTACTTCCCATTTCATGAGATCACTGGAAGGCAGCCTTCACTGATCCAAGGAGGATATCACTATAAAGGTTGTGACAAATCAAAGCTCTTTGTACAAAAATAAGCATAGAGAAATTGTGTGAAATGCTAGAAAGTGACATTCTTTTTTTAAAGAAAGGTTGTGTGGAATAAAGTCTTATCTCTGGGAAGTGTTTATTCTAGACACATTAAGATTTCAGATAATGAGAGGTATCAGAAAAGGAATAAAAACAATTACTATGTAGACTCAGGGGCTTGTTATAGGTCTCAGTTGGTTAAAAATATTTATCCTGGGAGTATGAAGACCCAAGTTCCATTTGAAAACCCCACAGTGGAAAAAGAGAACCAAACATGTGTGCTGCACATGTGAATAGGAAATAATAGGAAATTAAAATTTCATAAAATAATAATAAATAAAAATATACTCTGATTGAGGTAACATGTGATTGGTTATTTGATATTTACAAAAATAGAACAGTAAAACAAAACAAAAAACCTATAAAGGACAATTTAAAAGATTTTTACCTCTCATTGTATTATAAACTTATAAATAGTAAATAATAATTATTTTCTCCAAATAAGTGAACAGATGAAAATCTTCAGTATTTATCACTCATTGGGTAGTCATTCTGCAACACAGTGGTGTTTATTTACTTTTAAAAGATTTTATTTTTGTTTTTATTTCTGTATTTACATGTGTTGGTATTTGTTCATGGATGCAGTGTCTTCAGAAACCAGAAGAGGGCATCAGATCTCAAAGAGCTATAGTGAAATAAATTTATATAATACACATGAAAGAGATCACCAACTAAAAAACTCAGTACTTTAGTCAAATCTTCCAGAATTCACTGAGCTTTGTACTAAAGATATGATATATTTTGTAATTAATGATTTTAGTGGTTAGGTTATCATTGAACTAGATAAAGAAGCTAGGTGAGGGAACTATTTGATGTCCTGAGCCAGAGAAACAAAAATCGAAGGCAAGTTTAACCTACAAAGTGGCTGCTGACAAGCACGCAGCACATATATCTAAAACTCACCACCAAAATACACCAGTGCCATGCTCTGTTCCCAAGATTTCCTAATGTACAGGACTTCTACTGAAGCAAGGAGAACCATGAAGTTTCTTTTCTTTAAATATGCTACCACTTTACAAAAACATGGGATTATACAAAGAAAAAAACTGGATTTCTACCTGCTTATTGGGAACAGATTGAGTTTATCTCACTGAACACACTTTAAAGTACTAACAAATAACAGTGTCTCCTTCCCTTCAGACTCCTCCCGCTGTCCTGAAGCGCTAACAGGGAAATAGCATGGAACCCTGACATAGTGCAGGTGGGACAGTGGGCAGACTTGAGCTGATGAATCTTGCTACAATACAAAGGACCTTCTTCGTTATTTCTAAGCTTTGATTCTGCCCACTGTTAACCAAAGGTCATTGTGCCTGCCACAAAAAGAGTGGGAAAATAAAACATACCCGTGAATCTTAGCTGAGTGTCCATAAATGCATTTTGGTGACTCTTATTTTTGCTTACATGTTGTAATATACATTGATGTTGCCCAACATGATAGAGTCACATGTCATGGAGTAGCTATTTAACATCTTCATTTTTGTTGGGAAAGTGGCTCTGTAAATATGAGTGTCTATCCACATGCTTGAGAACTTGTGTTTGAATTCCCATAGCTTACATAAAGGAAGCTAGATTTCACAGCCTTTGCCTGTAATGCCAGAATTTGGGGGTTTACATAAGTAGATCCTGGGATCTCCCTGGCCAGTCAGTGTAGTATAAATGACAAGCTTTCAGTTCAGTGAGAGACTGTCTCAAGGGGATGAGCTGGGGAGATATAATAGACAGTACTTGATATCCTTCTCTAGCCTCCATCTGCCTGCTCAAATGTATACACACACACACACACACACACACACACACACATACACATAATACATATATATATATATATATATATATATAAAATACACTATCATATGCACATTATACATATATACCATATATCACACTATACATATATGCATAGTGTGTGTGTAGTTATATTGATAGCTCACACTTACATTTTTTATCTTGGGGTAAGAACATTTAAAATATATTCTTTTAGGTCTCTTTAATGAATAGCAAATTCTCTGTGTGGGTCTGTTTATTTTTGAGACTGGGTCTCAGTAGACAGTTCAGATTATCTTGAAACAGAATTCTATGCCACACTCTCCCAGGATTTGGGATAACAAGCCTTTGCCAACTCACCTGGTTCACAATGTATTTTCATTAACTGTAGTCACTACAACATATGATAGAATTTTTGAAGTTGCTCCTCATCACTGAAATTTTGAGTTTTAATTAACATCTCTCCATGCTAAATGCATGTTCTTAATGGTTTAGTGTTAGATATGCTATTATCTTTATTGATTCTATTATTTGTCAGTTTCAAATTCTTTTGTCTAAGTTTAATATCCCTTCAGTATACCCAAGGGATATAATGCGCAAGAACTGAAATGCAATTGTTGCTATACTTACTTGGAAATTTGACTAAATGTTACTCAAATTTTGAATGACTCAGTTGATAATTTACTAAAGACTAACTTCTTCAGTCATTCTTAAGATTTTATTGTGATTATTTTTTATGTGTGTGTGTTTGTCTGTGTGTGTTGAATGTATACCACCATATTTGTGAAAGGTACTCTCAGAGATCAGAAGAGGGCATCAGGTCCCTTATGTTTGATTGTGAGCCACCAAACACAGGTGCTGAGAATTGAACTGAGCGTTCTCTGGAAAAACAGAAAGCTCTCCTAACCACTGAGCCCTCTCTCCAGCCCCTTCTTCAGGCCTTTTGAAACCTGACTTGCCACATTAATTTGCAAACACACCAGAAGATTGGCAAAGCCAAGGAAAGAAGAACAAAACCAGTCTTAGCCTGAGGGCACAATGGTCGGCAAGTTTTGACATAGAGAAAAGAACAGGGCTAATCCAGGAGAACTATTCAGGCAGGTTTAGTGGAGTTTTTATTATTTTTAAAAAAGCACAAGAAGAGTTCACCAATTTGCTCAAAACAAGCTAAGCTCTGGAATGTAACATGACATTTGCTATATGTCAAAAGTCATTCATGATATTTGAATCTCTAAGAGTCATAAAACAAGCCAGGCAGGCCCGCATGACCCTGGCTTATAAAAGGAAAATGTTGTACCAGGATAAAATATAAATAAAGGGAACTGTTATAAATGGAGATATGAGCAGAGAATGCAAGCAAAGTGGTTTTGCCCCTAGAGTTCACTGTAGCTGGAACAAACTTATCTAGATGAAATGTCCAGCATTAGGGCTGAGGAGATAGCCCAGCCCTATCTGAGTTCAAATCTGCAGTATCTACATAAAAGCTAGACACGGACATTGGCACCTGGAACTCCATCACTGGGATGGGGGTTCACATGTGGAGATAAGAAAATTCCTAGGACTTGCTTGCTAACAGCTTGTTCCAGGTTCTTTGAGAAACCCTGTCTCAAGGAAATAAGTTGTAGAACATGGTAAAGAAGGATGTTCAGACAAATGCTGGTCTCTGCATGTTTCCCTGTTTTCCTAACAAGGAATGGTTTCAGATGATATATCTTATGGAAGAGAGAGGTGCCTGGCTGTGAGAGGACAAAGGGAAATGTGGGCATATCTAAGGCAGGGGGTAACAGAATATGAAAGCTCCCCCAGAAAAATGAGTCATTTTGTTTTCATCTTTGTGCAAGCAGTGGTCTGATGTGGAGAGGTTTGGGTGTTTAGGCCATCCACTGGAACAATAGAACCTACTGGTGAACATCCAAAAGAGGATGTTTTTTTCTTCCATACATGAAGTTGGGAGGGGACATGTTGTGGGGATATGAGGTGAACTGAAGAAGGTAAACGTGGGAATATGATTGTATTTCATTATATACATGTGTAAAATTATCTGGGATAGAGAAAAAGTGTAATAATACAAAACCTAATACTCCCTTGGTTATAATAAAATGCCTGAATAGTAAAGATTATGCTGCATAAAGCTAAAAATGAGAAAAAACATTTAGATTTTAAAATACATGATTAGACAATTATGGTATAGATGGCCCATGGCCCACAGTTTCAGAAGCACTAGTGTGGTGTAGATATTTCACTTTCGGAATACTTCTTTCCTGTAGGAGGCTCCTTGAGTCTCAGGACATAAAAAAAAATTAAAAAAAAAAAAAGAAAAAAACCTTTTAAGGCTCAGGAAGCAAAATACCTCAAGTTTCTAAGAAGTTCTCAAAACTTAAAATATTCACAAGATAACAATTACCAGGGCAAGGAGACTCTCCAACAGTCAATCTTCCTGAAAGTTTTACAGAGATCTTCAGGGGTACAGCTTTCATGAGTTATCATTGTGGAGGGGGTGGAATTTTCAGTGACGCAGCTGCTTTTCAGTATACATGCTCCTGTAATTAACCCTTCACTCATACTCTCATAAGTAACCCCAAGAAATTCAGATGCTTGTTAAGTTGGACTTTGGTGGGATTGCTACTGTGATCTGCCACGGGTTCCCATTTGGGGTGAATAGAAGTTTGTTTGCCTCTCACAGGAAGTCACACAACTGGCTTAAGAACATTTTCTTGGAATGAATGTAGTTGAGTTAATGTATTTGTTCTTTTGTTTTCCCTTTCTTTGATAAACATGGTGATTAAAAGCAACTTCAGGGGAAAAAAAAGAGTTGAATTGGCTTGCACTTCAAATTCACAATCACTCACTGAAGGAAATCATGGTAGGACCTCAAGGCAGGAGCCATGAAGGCAGAATGCTTAACTGGTTCACTTTTTCTTGTGTTTTCTGGCTCATACCCAGCCAACTTTCTTATAGAGCCCAGACATACCTATCCATGGATGGTGTCACCCAGAATGGGCTGGGCCCTCCACATCAATCATCAGTCAAGAAAATGTCTCCTCATCATGGCCACAGGCAATCTGACCTGGGTAATCTTCTGAGTGAGACTTTCTCAGATGACTCTGGACTATGTCCAGTGTATTACTGAAGCTAATAGAGCAGTGGTTGTAACACAGAATAAATGTTAGAATTTTCAAGGCATGAAGCAAAGCCTGTACAAGACAGAAGTTTCATACCAGGAAGAATCAGAAAGGCAAAGGCTGATTTTGGAGAGTTAGGTAGAAGCCACGTGGAGATGAGATCCTCCATCTTCCAAGGCACTTTTTTTCCACCCATTCATTACACTACTTTTGCTTCACCATAGTGCCTGGCTTCATCCTGCTTGTTAGAAGCCTGTCCTCAGTTTTCTACCTCTGTCAAATAGAACCCAATTCTTCATATGTAAATTGTTTCCTTTACTCTAGTAAAAGGAAATAATGGAAACAAAACCAAAAACAAACAAAAACCACTTCCTATTATCAACTGTAATGCATCCTCATGAGTGATATAGGTATCAGTAAATCTTAAGTGCTTTCAGCCTGGCCAATTAAAACATAGAGTTTTACTTTTACATTCATACTAATGATATGTCACCTGGACCTTCCTTTAATGAGACAAGTTGTGTTCTGTGGTGATATATTGTATACCCTAATAAACTTGTCTGAGGATCAGAGGACAGAGCTAGCCACTAGATTAGACATAGAGGCCAGACAGTGGCATTACACACCCTTAACCCTATCACTCGGGAGTCAGAGATCCATCTGGATCTCTGTGAGTTCAAGGCCACACTGGAAACAGAGCCAGACAGTGGTGGCACACACCTTTAATCCCAGTATTGGGAATCACACATGCATTTAATCTCAGGAAGTGATGGCAGGGCAGAGAAAGGTATACAAGACATGAGGAAACAGAAACTAAGGCAGTTCAGCTGATATCCTTTTGGGTGAGGACTCAGAGGCTTTCAAACTGAGGATTCATGGAAACAGGATCAGCTAAAGAGTTGGCCAGGTGAGGTTGGCTGTGGCTTGCTCTGCTTCTCTAATCTTTCAGCTTTCACCCCAATATCTGGTATCAGGTTTTTTTTATTAAAAGACCATCGAAGGTTCAAACAAAAGTGTTCTTACTACAACTTCATTGGTTTCCTCTGAGCTCTGTCAAGACTGAGCATAGAACATTTCTCTTTGATATCCTGAGCCTTCTGTTACTGTATTCAGAATTTTGATGACCATCTAAGTCTGGTTGATACAGGCCACAAAATGCTTTGTTTATAATGACCCAACATACTTTACAAGTAAGGACAGATACACTGAGTCTTTGGGTGCTTCCTAGGAGGCTTCCATCACAAGTGGCGTGGCAAATGCCCTCTTCCATGTGGCAGATTGAATGTCCTTTCTTCAGGAATTCTCTGGGCTCCTTCCCAGTGGGTGAACTCCCAATTTTATGCACTCAACTCATGTTTTTTATAACTCTAATCCCCCTTCTTTCTCCCCTACCCCATACCTACTTATATGTTTATGTGTATGTTTATCAGTTCATCTTTAGTTCTCTATTATAGTTGATTATTTTTATGAAGAAATTATGGCAAATTTGTATATAAGTAATGAGGAGTTTATTTCTTTGAAAATGCAAACCCTTGGTCATAGAAATTGCTAAATAAACATTTTTGGGTGTTCAAACAAGTCAGTATTGCATAGGGACTAGTACATATTAGGTCTTATATATCTTCATTTAGTTAAAATGATTATTATAATTAGATGAATAGGTAGATGTATTAATAAAATAAGTGATAAGTAAGTGGACAAATAGAAGATACATTAGAGAAATGGTAGATGGGTAAATAGATGAGATATAATGTAAGATGGCAGACAGGAACAAAATAAGCAAGATAATTAAAGTACCAAATGTCTACCATAAAGTCTCAGAACCTGACTGCCTAAACATGAGCTTAACAAGGACAAATATAGACACACTAAAGTGGATGGAGAAAGTCCGTAATGCCTCAACTCCAAACAATGAACTACAGGGAACTAAGGAATGCTGAGACCAGAAGTATTTTTTTGCAAGTAAGAGTACATGAATTTATCATCCAAAACCAAATGGCCAGCTCTGATAACACATAAAAGTAACATTGTACAGACTGGGTGGGTAAGGTGTATTTATGTATCTAGGAATAAATATATAAAACAAAAATTAATAATAAAAAAAAAAGGCCATGAATTTGAAAGACAACAAGGAGGGGTATATTGGAGGGTTTGGAGACAGGAAAGGGAAGGGAGAAATAATGTAATTATAATCACAAAAAAATAAAAGAAAATATTTAAAAGTCTACCTTTGAGAACCCATTACTTCAACTTAACAATCCTCTGGCTGAACAATTGAACACATACTAATTGGTCGCCTGGCAACAGGCATCATGCAATGGCACCTCAGTGAATATAAGACAGTGAATGCTGAATTGCAGAGACATTAACAACATGAGGAAATTTTAAAATTCTAGGTATCACACTCTTAGGACATATTCTGCATTAAGTAAGTTTTCCATAGAGAAATTAGTTGAGGTTTTATGCTAATATTTAAAAGTGGCTGTAGAATTCATTCCTTTGGATTAAAGACACAAAAGAATTTCCACCTCCCAAGGCATTCTTTATTGATTTAACATGGAGTCAGAGCTGAGTGAGGACCATGAACTGGTTTATTCCTGTTTTAGACTTTTTAAAAGTAAATGAGCAAAACTAGGGCATTTCCTGTCCCAATAGCAACTCTTTGAACAGGCTCAAGTGAGCTACAGAAATTTACTAACTGCCCTGAAGAGGGACTTCACATCAGAGAGTAAGAAGCCACTAAGGGGGAAAGTCATGCTAGGCACCTCCAGGGATTTGATGCCCTTCCATTTCTTAGAGTTGGAGTCATGTAGATTTTATCCATTAAAATATTTTATACAACAGATAACAAAGCTCAGTGTACAGGATCTAAACAATAGTGATTAATTCTTTCAAATAGCCATCTGCCTACAGCCATGGGCAGCTCTGAACACAGAAATTCAGGGTGGCCCCTCTGAGGCCAACTCCTTCTCAGGCTGGACTGAAGAGATCATGTCATCCCATGTGTCACAAGAAGAGAACAGAGAAAGAAAAGAGGGTCTGGGGAAATGGTTTCCTCAGTAAAGGGCTCGCTTGTCACACAAGTGTGAGAAGTAAAGTGTGTGTTCTCAGCACCATGTGAAAACTGATTACAGCAAGGTCATCTGTCAGCACTTGAGAGGTGGAGACAGGAGGGTCACTGGGGCTCACCCACCAGACTGTCTAGCCAGTCAGTGAGCTCCTGGTCCAGTGAGAGACCCTGCCTCAAAAAAATAACATGGAGGGATTAATGAAGATATTAACATGTCTCTTGTCTCAACATATAGGAACATACACATACATATATACATGTACATGCAAAATGCACACAAGTAAAAGAGTCTGCCTCATCCCATAGGTCTATTCAAAACTAGGTGATCAAAACGTATGTTCAGGGACTATGCAGACTTCCTCTCACTGTGGAGACTTTTGTTTCTAGTCCAGCTATGACATTGAAAATGGAACATTTCCATAATTCAGGGGGTTTTTAACATTCCGACCACAGGATCTTTTATCAATATTCTAATGCCATGTAATTTTCAGATATCTACACGTATTTTCAAATGTAGTAGTGTTTATTGTATATGATAAAGTTGAGAACATTTAAAGCACGCATATGCCCCATGAGCTAGTCTCATAATGCTAGAGGGAAAAGAACACAACCGCTGGAAAAACTACTCCTGTGTGTCTAGGATCGTGCATGGAAATGTAGAACATTGTGTAGATGGAGGTAACTTAGGACCATGTTGTTTTCCACATCAAAGTGCTCCTTCTCTGGTTATCCTTGGACCAATGGGTAAGAACTACAGCTGAAACCAACTAGAAGCAACCCTCAACATCTGTCCATGGTATACACATGCCTAGAGCACTCGACTTCAAAGGAGAACTAGAGTTCTTTCACAGAATGGGATTTAGCTAGAAAGGCAGGACCTATGTTGGTTACTATTGTTAATCACCTAGGCACCATGTCTAGCCACCTAGAAAACAAACCTCCATAATGTCTGTGAGGGAATTTATAGTTTTCTATGTTGAGGTAAGCAGTGCCATCCCATGGGCTGCAGCCTTAGACTGATCCTATTGCATCCATAGTCAGGAAGCAGAGGGAAGTGAATGCTGCTACTCAGATGAATTTCCCCTTTCGGTCAGTCCAGGAATGCAGCATTTAAACTGGGGCTGCATTCTTCAGTTAACCCAACAAACAGGCCTAGAGCTGTGTCTCTAAGGTGATCCTAGAGTCTTTCCAGTTGACAACAGCATAAACCATCATAGTACCAAAAATGAAAGAATGTGATGCTCAGAGGAAAGTGTCAGCCTCCTGATATAGCTGGTGGAGGCTGAGCCCAAGGAAAAATCTTAGTGTGGCAAGCAAAGTGACCCAAAGTCTTTTTCGAATGAATGTGTTCTTTGACTGAAATGAAATTCTATTCTAAGTATTTTTCTCAAAATTTAGTAAACATTTTCTCCATGACCTCATTAACTTCGCACAAAGTGTGGCCCCATAGAGCCAATCTCATTTCCTCCTGAGGAAAGCAAAGTTTAACTGACCAGGAAATTAATGAGCTGATTATGTTTGATGATTGCTGACTATGCTCTTCTTCAAGATGGTGTGTGTGTGTGTGTGTGTGTGTGTGTGTGTGTGTGTGTGTGTGTGTACATGGGTGGGTGGAGGCCAGGTGTCAACATCAGATGTCTTCCTCGACCACTTTGCACTCAATTTTTTAAAGACAGACTCTCTCACTGAACCTGGAGCTCATTAATTTGGTTCTATTTATATATATAATCAGACGCAGGATTCTTCTACACTTTGACTTCCTTGGGTACACGCTGCAGTCATTTTCTTCTTCTTTATAAGACAGCTTTCAAGTGTCCAGCTGTCCGGCCATTACCCCAATTTCAGTCAAAGTTACAGGGATCCTCCTGCATGTTCTCCCTCCCCCAGTACTGGGGTCACAGACACACACATGTGGCTTTTACATGGATGCTGGGCATCTACCCTCAGGTCCTCATTCTTCCATGGCAGTAACTTTACCGACTAAGCCATCTCCCCAGACTTTACACATATATTGAAACTAGTCCTTGCACATGTCCTGATAAGATGAGGTATATTTTTGAGATTTTAGTATAAGGTGTTTGGAACTACTATGATTAGAAATTTCTAGTTGAGGACGACACAAGCACAGAGCCTCGGCCGTGCTGTCTGAACAGAGACTGGCTGAGCAGTTAGAACAGGCACAGCGCAGCACACATTAGGCAGCCCCGAGGCCTCCCTCTCTCCTGTCTGGAGAGCAGCCATCATCTGCAGCTCCAGACTTTCCTGGCATTCCAGCTTCTCCTTGCAATGGATGCTTCCTGTTTTGCCTACAGTTTAGTCACAGCGAGGGACCTCCATATTTCCACGTCCCCGTGTGACTTCTCAATGGGACCAGTGACTTCTGAGGGATGGCTGCTGGCCTCAAAGTCACCATTGCTCAGTCCTTTTTAATCAGATACATTAGCTTTATTTAGGGCGTGGAGAGCCCGGAAAGGTGGCCCCTGGCCTCAAGTTACCATTGTTTGTCATTGTTAATCACATGCATTTAGTTTAGAGCATGGAAATTTGTCTAAAATGGGAAAAAGCATTTTCCCTCTTTTTCCTTGTGATTCCATAGGTCACAAAACTCACAAATTATTATTTTCTTATTATATTTGATATAATATATGCATCAGGAAAAGCAGTTAAAGGGCCTAAACACAAAGTTTCCTTTAGTCCAAGTTAATAAGAACTCTAACACTAGGCTAACTTTTTGGCTGTAGATATTACCAGACATTCAGACCTCCTTTTCTTTTTTTAGATTTTTGCTCCACTCTCCACACAGTGTACCATTTATCTCCTTCTGTATAAAGTGACTTCAGAGGTTCCAGCCATCCCCTCTCTTTCAGGTATAAAAACATGAGCAAAGATGTGCATATTGCTAAATCAGCCTTCTGGAAAACACTAGTGACTTCTGCTTATAGTCAGCCTATCGTTCAGAACAAGGACATACGGCCATTCTCAATTCAGGGGAAGCTAGGAAGTGTGCCAGGTTTTAAAATCTAGGAGCGTTGCTCCCTTAAAAATAATATGAAAACTTCAAACTGAGAAATGTCACAGTGTTCTATTAAGGAAGGAAAATTAATACTTGGTAGTTTAATAAAGACTCCCTGAAATGTTATTTTTCATCTTTTCTTTCAATTAAACATTTATATAACACTTCCTCCAGAAACAGAGTTTTATCATTAATAAATCAGGATCCTTGGGTTGAACATGCAGTTTTCCTGTTTATTAACATTGTTCCCTTTGACATCTTACAAATTATCTTTTGGACACTTTTTTTTATATCTATAAAATAAAGATGGAAGATGTCCCTTACATACCACTAACTAAAGACAACAGGAAAAAGAGTGGGCAGATGACCCAGTGGCTAAAACACTGGAATGCAAGCATGAGGACCTGAGTTCAGAACCCAGAACCTGCATAAAATGATGGTGGAGAGGGTGGTGTTCAGTTGTAAAACCATCGCTGGGGTGGAAAGGACAGAGAGTGTGGGTGCTTACTTGCCAGCCCTCTATACCAGCTTGTGAATCCCAGTGAGAGACACTTTCAAAAACAAGGTGTGCAGTTCCTGAGAAAAGACACTCAAAGTTGACTGTTGGCTTCTTCAATGCATCCATGTGCACGGGCATCTACACATACATACACTTGTGCACACACACATATATACACACAGGAAGTCAAATAAATAAGAACAATGGCTTTTCATATGTTCTCATGGACAGGGTCTGTTTCTCTTTCCCTTTGGTTTTTATTTCTTTTTCCAAGACAAGGTTTCTTTGTAACTTTGGAGCCTGTCCTGGAACTCACTTTTTAGCCCAGGCATGCCTCAAATTCACAGAGATCCACCTGTCTCTGCCTCCAGAGTGCAGGGATTAAAGCTGTGTGCCACCACCACCGGGCTTTCTCTGTTCCTTTGTATCTGCACTAACATGTAGTGGATTTTCCATTGGAACTCACTGGAAGTGATGCTGCCAGCTCCAGGTCTGACTTTCTCCCTGACACAGAGACTATGTGGGGATAAAATTTAACAGCCTTCCACGTGTCTGATTGAGGCAACACACAGGAGAGTGAATCCTTCATACTTTGAAGAGTGACCTGCCCCTCCTTCAATATCCCTATGAAAACTAGGCTAGCCCAGCAGGAGCAGCTTACATTCCTAACCCTCAAACTCATGGGATGTCGCAAAACAGATGTTAGTTATGCTGTTAGATGATGTGGCACTTTAATACCTGGTAACAGATTCTTGGATCTCTGTGTTATCTGATTGTCTGAAGGTGAAAGCCTTATAGCTCACTACCAGACACATGACAAACACTCACTGTTTAAACATCACATTCTTCCACTGAATAGCATAATTATGGAAGGAGACTCCATCCAATGGAGCAATCTCCCAGCAACACAAACTGCATCTGTTCATATTTCACTTTCACTCAGCTTTTCCATGACTGCCTCTCTATTTGTGTAGTCACTTAATGTCTGTCTATAATTCTCCACACTGTAGAATTAAGCTTATGCCTCCTGTGCTTTTCATTGAAGACTGAATGGTAAAGTGGAGTAGAGACGATCTTTGGAGTGATGGCAATCTGGGTTTGTTTACCAACTCAATCAATTAGTAAATGGAGAAATAGCTGTTACAGTGGCTGAGGGGAGAACAGGGATAGAAAAGTATAAGATTAATGTGTTAGGGCTGACAAGATGCTTCAGTGGATGAAGTACTTGTCCTAAAAGCTTGAGAACCTGAAAGATTCCAATTCTAGAAGCTACAAGAAAACAAGGTATTCACAATAGTGGTCTGTAATCCCAGTCTTTGGAAGACCAAGATAGGAGATCCTGGAGGCAAGCTGATGAATTAAAAGGGCTAATTAGTGAGCTCTAGGTTAAATCAAGAGACCTGACTCAGCAAATGAAAGTTGAGAGCAATCTCGGAAAACATTCAATGCCACCTTTGGGCCCCAGCACAAACATACATATTCATATGCACACAGACCTGTGCCTACAGGTATGATAACAAATATATACACATGAGAAAATGGTTAATATTTTAATCAGCTTGGTGGAAAACCTGAAAATCCCCCCCGCAACAGGGATACATGTATGGGAGAGAGCATTTGAGAAACAAGCCCAAGATCTAGAGGTGAGGACTATACAAATGACCCTTGGAGGGTCAGAGACTTGGGCTCATGTGCCAGCACCACAAGTTTCTAACCCTTCTTGACAAACTGTTGCACTGCCACCCTCATCAGTGTTCTCTTAATAAATCTCTCTGCATCACTATTCCTGTGCCCCTGTTCCAATTCTTTGTTCCAAGACACACAGACCTGGAAATCCCAGCAGGTGCCCTATGAACTCTCATCCACAGCTCTAACATTATAGTTTGAGTTCCCCTAGGACTGTATTAGAATACAAGTAGTTTATTTGAAAGGAGAGAAAAATCAAAGGACAAAGTAGTGGAGTGACTGAAGGTGTAAAAGAATCATAATGCATGCAGGATGAAACTCAGAACGTCCTCATGCAGAGCAACTATGCCGACCTCCCTGTAGATTGTGCATGATCATCCCCAAGTCCTCATGCACCAGAGAATAAAGTTAAGAAAACCAGTCAATGCAACAACGGATACTCAACTAAAACGAACAATGGAAAACAGTGTCTAATGTATTTACTTCCAAGAAATGGCTCAACATGTAAGAGCACTTGATAAGCAATAATGAGGACCTGAGTTCTGATACCCAGAATGCACATTAAAAACCAGGTATGCTTAACATGTCAAATTGAATAAAGAAAAGCCTGTGAGGCTTCAACTCTACACAAAGAACTACAGGCAACTGAGGAATGCTGGGAATGAGAGAGATGGCCTTCGCCATGGAAGAGCACATTGAACTGGTTAGCCAATACTAAATGACTAGCTCTGAGAACATACAAGCAGGTAGCATTATATGAATTGAACAAGTTATATTTAGAAATATATATGTGTATACATATTTATATATGTATGCAAAACCAATTAGTGAAAAAAGAGGCTATGAGTTTGAAAGAGAGTTGGGAGGGATATACGGGAGGATTTGGGGGAAGGAATGGGAAGGCAGAAAAGTTGCAATCAAATTATAATCTCAAAAATAAATAAAAAAGTAAAAGTATTTCCTTGACTTTGTAAAAATAAATAAATATAAGGCTGAAGATGGCTATATATGTGTGCTTGTGACTCCAATATGGTGAGGCTGGAAACTGGGAGATTTCTGTGGGTTGATAGGGCTGGCCAAGCTACAGGTTCAATGAGAAACCCTGTCTCAAGGGAAGAAGATAGAAAGTAATAGAGTGGAGCACTAGACATTCTCCTCTGGCTTCCAATGAGCACATGAATGGACATATGTGCGTGCATGTGTGAATACATGCCCTCTCATATATATACAACATATACACACAGCACATATACACAAGTTACTCCTGTTAACTGACAAATGGCAGAGATATAATAGAGCTATAATAATACTGCTTTGGTTTAAAACACTCAAATATTACAATAAAATACAAGTAAGTGGAAAAACTTTACGTAAAATAGTGGCAATTTAAACCAAAAGGACTTCCTACATGTTTATTGGAGAGATTACCAGCATTATCTTTATCATATGAGAAGTGTATTTTGATTTAACATTATGAACAGCATCCACCTCAAAAATAACGTGTTAGGAAAACCCACAAAAGTAGTGCAGACTAAAACAAATCTCAAAAACAAAACTACAGCTCAGAGAAGTGCCCTCTGGGAAAAGAAAGGAAAACCCTGTACGTAGGAATTCTTCACCTTTCTGTTAAAGGCCATCCATGACCATGTTTCTTGTCAGGATGTCAGTGGTCAGTGATGAGGGGACAGAGATGCAGCACCACATCACAATCCTCAGTAGCCCAAGGAGTTCTAGAGTTTGTGGGATTGTGGCTTGGGCTACACTAAGTTCTATGGTACTAAAATGAATGCTTCAGTGCTGGAAAGAGTTTTAGGACTAGCCAGTTTATGAAGCAGAGTGGGAGATTTTACTAAAGATACTTAAATATGAGCTTACACATACACAGGTTAGGAGAAACAGAGGTATTCAGCATAAAGTATGACACTGCTTGGAGCATAGGTGTGGGCTTCTCAAAGAAGAAGGGTCACATTTTGGTGACTCTCAAGTTACATCTCAAAAGGTTACTAAGAAGCTTTTTTATTCCCCATTGTTTTCATCTCCTCTGATAATTGCCATAGATGCTCTGGAAGTGACTTGGTTGTAATTATAATAGGATAAGTGAAGTCAGGGAACACTTAGAATACACAGGGGGTGACATGCCCTTCCCTCATAAATGGACTTTGCATTGCTATTCCTAGAGAATTGATATTTATCCCAAGAAGACAGAAGGTCTTACATGGTGATTAACTGGGCTAGGAATCTGCTGATGAGAGGAGGCATCACTTGATTCCAGGATGAAGGGATCCTCTCTTCTCATATCTGCAATATTTTCCCTCCTTTCTATCCTGCCTTGAGGTAAAATGGAACAAGAAATCCTGGCTGGCTGAGATCTGGGAATGCTGGAATTTTGCTTCTCAACTATCACTACAAAACTGGAATTATCTGGGAAGTCCCCTGTTAAAAGACAGAAATCTAGGAAGAATGGAAGTTGCTTGTGAGGCAAGTTTTCTTTCCAACTTTAAGACCTAATAAATCATTTTCTTTTGATTTTCAGCTCTCTCATATTTTAACATCTTCAATAAATATTTAGGTATCATATTGTGTAGCTCTTTCACACTGGACAATGTGCACAAAAACACACAGTGCACAGTGACTGTACTGTTTAATTATGAAATCAATCCTGTGCTGGAAAGATAGCACCTGCTTTGCTCATTTGGGGACCTGAAATCTGTTCCTAGAGGCCAAACAAAAATCTGGGTATAGTGGTGTAAAAATTGTATTCTCAGTACTGGAGAGAAGGAAACATTGACTTCTTGGAAGCTCGCCAGCCAGCTAGCCTGGCCTACATGGTAAAGTTCCAAGAAAATGAGAGACCCTGATTCAAAAGAACTCTAGAGCCTTGGGCCCAAAACCAGAGTATGTCCTGACTTTCACATGGACACTCTGTGTATGTGCACATGTATGACAAACACACACACACCACCACCACCACCACCACCACCACCAAAAACAAACAAACAAACAAAAAAACAAAAAAAACAAAAAAATCAAAAGCAATCCTCAAAGTTTGTCATCATGAGTTTTGGTATTAAAATTGAGGAACTCCCTTAAGGACTCAGTCCACATTTTGCGGAAATCTTCCCATACAGACTTCCCAAGACGGAGCTCAGGCACTCGCCATTTCACTCCCTACTTCCAGAACTAGGACATTCTAGGCCTTGCATCTCAGATGTGCTACATATGATAGTCCATGAGTAACTATTCCCCTGTTGAGGGACCAGGACTATCAATTTCCCTTTTTATACCTCTCTAATAAAATAGTTTTAAGTCTGGCTCAGGACCTGCTTTGGCATTGGACATGCCAGGGCTACATTCATAAAATTTTCACATATCATAATTTCACAGAAGATCACTGGACCATCTTTGAAGTTTGAAAGAGGTTGAGTTCCCAGGCAAGAGGTTTCAGCAAGTTTTTGATGTCAGGCAGCACAGTAGTGAGTACAGAGGCATCCCGCCTGCTGCCCTACTCCTTAACCCCACACTGTGGCCAATACATCCGTGGGTCTCATACTGGACAGGCTCATGCTATTACCAGTAATAGTTCTGATTGATCTTTGCAGTTCATTTCTTACTTTTCTTGTTATTGCAGTAAAATACTCAACTAAAGAACTTAAGAAGGGAAGGGCTTATTTTGGCTCAAGTTGAGAGCACAGTTGATCTTGACACATAAGTCATAGAGGAAAAAGCATGAGGTTTCTGGTCACATTGCATCCTCAGCCAGGAAGCAGAGAGAGAAGAATTATGGGGCTCAGCAGGCTTTCTGTTTTACTTGTAGTCTAGGAACCCAGATCATGGAATGATGGACAACACACAGAATTTTGCACCTGAGTTAACGCTGCCTAGACAGTCTCCCACAGATATGCCAGAGGTTTGTGTATTAGGCGATTTAACCTATGTGAAATATCTGTATAGGTAACTCAATAAAGACAGGTTGAAAACAATCTGTTGACAGGGGGCTGAGCAGACAAAAGAGTAGGCTGTGGTTACTAGAAATCTTTTTCTAGGTTATGAACATATTTTGGAGCTAAAAGAAATCATTGTTGGTGGACTAACTACTGATGACGTATATGCTTTTAAATATTTTGAATTTATTTCAGCTTTATTAATATTGTTAGTTTTCAAGTAATTATTATTTCAGTTGTCCAAAATATGAATGTTCTATCTTCATCTCTGTTGCTGTGATAAAATACCCTAAATAAAAGCAACTTGGGGGAAAGAAGCTTACTTTAGCTTGCAATTTCAGGTTCAAGTCCATCATAATGAGGAAATCAAAGTAGGAGCTTCAGCTAGTCATATCACATCCACAGGTGAGAGCAAAGAGAAATGAGCACATACATGCTTGCCTACTTTTCCTCAGCTTGATTTCTCCACTCCTATGGATTTCAGGAACCCCTGTCTAGGGGATGGTACCTCCCACAGTGGGCTTGGACTTCCTGCATCAATTAACTTAGTTAACATAGTTTCCAACAGACATGCTGACAGAACCTGTCTTTCCAGGTAATTAAAGATTGCATCAAGCTGATAATTAAAACTCACCATTGCAATGGAACACCATGTAGTAATTTGATACATGCATGGAATATTTAATTGCCAGATCAGTGTAGTTGACTTTAAAATAAATAAATCAAAGTTATATGAATTTAATTTTAGTGGGAAAAGTACAAATGAAGAGACTTTGGCATAGTGGGCTGTCAGTACATCATATTAGAAAAATACCATCCCCAGTTATTCAGCTGAACATTAGTCACAGGTGCTATATGTGAATGAAGTCCCTAATCAGTGGACTTTTGGTAAGGATAATCTCATCCCAGTTAACAGGAGTATACTTAGAGCCAGCAAGGGCTAAACCTTAAAAACGGGGTGGCTCTTCACTTTTCATAGGAGGAAGACATCCACTCTTTATTCAGAAACCCTGTCGATGACTATGATGAGCTTAGTTTGTAATTTGCATTGATCCAGCCTTTGGATTTCAAATATCTTAGCCAGTCACTAGAAATACAGGCTCCAGTTCTGAACCAATCTCAGCATATTATCAGGACTGATTATGTTTGCTCTTTGTTCCCTGGTTGATGATGTAGGAGGTTTGTTATCTAAAGTCATTCATTCTTGCGCAGGCAACACTGTTCAGACCTCATGCAAGGGTCTCTCTCTGTCTCTCTATCTCTCTGTGTCTGTCTCTGTCTCTCTGTCTCTGTCTCTCTGTCTCTCTGTCTCTCTCTGTCTCTCTCTGTCTCTCTCTCTCTCTCTCTCTCTCTCTCTCTCTCTCTCTCTCTCTCTCTCTCTCATGTATGTGTTTCTCCACACGCTTATGTGTATAAATGAGGACACATATATGCCATGGTACACATATTGAGATTAAAGAAAAACTTTAGGTATTTGTCCTCACCTTCTACCTTATTTGAAACTGGGTCTCTTGTCCCTCAGTATTTATGCCAAGGTAGTTGTTCTGCTAGCTTCTGGGTGTCTCCTGACTCTACCTCCCACCTTGCCATAGGAATATAAGGATTACACACGCATACTATCATGTCTGGCTTCACCTGAGTTCTAGGAATCCAACTTCTAGTCTTAATGCTTGTGTGGAAAATGTTTTACCCATTGAGCTATCCCTGCTTGCCCTGAAATTTCCACCCATAATTCTTGGTGGGAAAAGTGCTATGAGACTGCAGGTGTGTGACAGGCAGGTAAAGGAAGCAAACAACTGTGACCACTGATGCCCATGGAAAAGCGTTGCATTAATTGACTTTTCCCAGCAAGTGCACTAGGGTGTCTCTCTTCCCTGACATGATGTTCAGCCCTTCTTCCTCTGCAGGTAAGAGTGGATATTTCTAAGAAATCTGCTTGTTCCAAGAAAGCTGGAATAATGATAAGTGCTGGGTTTTTTCCTACTTAGAAGTCCAGGCCTTTTCTTCATGGTAGTTCTCTGCCAATGCACTCTGACCATCTGTTGTGAAACATGAGCAAACAGCACAAGGTCAGCAGAAATAAGAGGAAGTCGTGCGTAAGACAGAAAAGACTTTGACCAGAAAAAAAAAAAAAAAAGCACCTAAAAGCATAAGAAAAAGCAAGGGGGCTTAGTTGGTACAGTGCTTTCCTGGAAAGCATGAGGACTTGGATTTGATCCCCAGAACAAATATATAAAGCCAAAAATGGTGGCAAATGCTTGAAAACCCAGCACTAGGGAGCTGGAGACAGAGGGATCCCTGAGACTCACTGTTCAGCCAGCCTAGCCTACTTTGCAAGTTCCAAGCCAGTGAGAAACTCTGTATCAAAAAGAAAAAAAAAAAGAAAGAAAGAAGGAAAGGAAGAAAGGAGAAAGAGAGAAAGAAAGAAAGAAATAGAAAAAGAAAGAAAAGAAGGTTGAATAGGACTGAAAGAATAACTTCCAAGGTTTGCAGCCCCACACACATATATGTGAACCTAGAGACACATGTGCCCGCACACACACACACACACACACACACACACACACACACACACAGAGAGAGAGAGAGACAGAGAGACAGAGAGACAGAGAGACAGAGAGACAGAGAGAGACAGAGAGAAAGAAATAAAATTTAAAAACTAGAAAAAAGATAAATCTGAGGATCCACATACAAACACATACAAATATATACACATAAATACTGAAACGTGTTCATGTAGAGGTATTATGTGTATATACTTCTCTCTCTCTCTCTCTCTCTCTCTCCCTCTGTGTGTGTGTGTGTGTGTGTGTGTGTGTGTGTGTGTGTGTGTGTATGTGTGTGCGCACACATGAACAGACAGGACCCTACAGCTATATGTAACCACAGGCGCTCATGTCTGTGCACAAAAACTCACCAATACATATATATAATACAAATCTGTGCATCTACACAGCAATGTATTTTCAGATATGCACACACATACTGCTATTGTTTGGAGGTTTTACATTCCCTGGAATGTTCATAAGTTGAGGGCTTTGTCCCCAGGGTGGTGATGTCCTGTGCCACAATGCTCTCAGAGGAGATTACGGTGTTTCTCAAGAGATTGTTATCACAAATCTTGTGTGTGACCCTGTGAATCTCCTTCTGGTTTCTCCTTCAAACTGTGCTCACCACATAAAGTTTGTACCTGCAGAACCACTGGAGAGAGCACAATTCTGTTTGGACTTCCAGGTTCTAAAAGTGTTAGCTAAATACATCTATTTTTTTCTTTAAAAAATAGTTTATCTCTCAGATTCCATTAAGTCAATAAAATTCTGACTAATAATTCATGTATATGGACATATAGAGACAAATAACACATGTATACACAAACATATGCAAAAATACTCACACACAAACATGCATACACACATAAATACACATAAATACACACAAGTACACCCATGCATGTACATATGCCACTGAATGAGTCATTTTTTTGGAAAAGATAACTCAAACTTGAAACAGCACCTTCACCCATGAGTTTCCCTCTGTGGTCCTCTATAGAAAAACCTTATATGGATCCTGAGGAAATTGCTCTACAAACACATGGCCTCAGCCCCAATATTTCACATTTCACCAAAGTAACTGCCGTGGGTCACAAGACAATGTGGGCTCCTGCTAGGCCCTGATGGATTGCAATTGCACACTATGCACTTGGCCCTCCACTATGTTAAGATGCATCTGCTCCACGTTGTCTAGTATGGTGGGGTCACTTTTGTCAGGGAGGGTGTGGCTCTCTACGCAAGGTCAGGAGCAGTCAGCCTGGTCTGACTAATAATTCATGTATATGGACATATAGAGACAAATAACACATGTATACACAAACATATGCAAAAATACAATGCTTTCACTTTTGATTCCTCCTTTCTCTAGAGACAATAGTCTTATACTTTAAAGATCACTTGCTCTGGAATTAGCTTCTTGCACATAATCCTATTTCTGTACTAGAACTGGACTTTTAAGACCAGAAGTGAACTCAAGCCTAGACTGTTGGTTCAGTATACCTGACTGAGACTCAGCAACTGCCAGTCATCATGTATTCGCTGATTGGTTTTCACTCCTTCCCCAGCCTCTCCTAACTTACCTCTGAACACACCTTCCTGGACAGTGGCAGCAAGATTCAGCTGTCATTGTAAAACAAAACAAATAAACAAACAAACAAAAAAAAACCCGAGAAAACAATGGCTCAGCTGACATTGCTGTTGAGTCCAGTTCCATCCAACTATGAAAGCTGCTAACATGAGCAAGGTTTGGGGTGACTTATTGTGTTACCTTGCCTAAATCTACTTCCATCTTGAAACCCATGATCTTTCATCCTGAAAAATGCCCCTGCTCAGAGAAGACCATAATGGTGTCTGTGGTGGTTTGAATAAGAAGAGTCCCCCATAGGCTCCTGTATATGGTCATTCCATCCCCAGATGTGCTTTGGGAAAGGAATGGAGCTTTACGAGGTGGAGAGTCTTGGGCAGAAGTACTCCACTAGAAGCAGGGTTTGAATGTCATAGCAGGGCACCACTTGCTGCTTTCTTTGTGCTTCCTAAGTTCAGAGTCAACGAGATTGACCAGCTTCCTGCTCCTGATGTCATGCCTTTCCTGCCTACCACCATGATGGACTCAAACTGCAGGTATTAAACTGGAACTCAAAGTAAGCCAGGTCTTTCACAAGTTACATTTGGTTATGGTATTTTTTTAAAAAAAATGTTATTTTATAAATAATTTAATTTTACACATCAGCCCAGGATTCCCTTGTCCTCCCTCCTCCCACCTCCCAGCCTTCCAATCCACCCCCCATTCCCACCTCCTCCAAGGCAAGGTCTCCCCTGGGGAGTCAGCCCAGCCTGGTACATTTAGTTAAGGCAGGTCCAGTCCCCTCCTCCCTACACCAAGGCTGAGCAAAGTGTCTCAGCATAGGCCCTAGGTTCCAAAAAGCCAGCCCATGCACCAAGGACAGGTCCTGACTCCACTGCCTGGGGGCCTCCCAAACAGTTCGAGCTATCTCACTTATCCAGAGGGCCTGATCCAGTTCCATGGGGGCTCCTTAGCCATTGGTTCATAGTTCATGTGTTTCCACTAGTTTGGCTGTTTGTCTCTGTGCTTTTTCTAATCATGGTCTCAATATCTCTTGCTCATAGAATCCCTCCCGGAGCTCCACCTGGAGCTCGGCCGTGGATCTCTGCATCTGCTACCATCAGTCAGTCACTGGATGAGAGTTCTGTCATGACAGTTAGATTGTTCAGCCATCCGATCACCAGAGTAGGTCAGCTCAGGCACTCTCTCGACCTTTGTTAGTAGTCTATAGTGGAGGTATCTTTGTGGATTTCTGGGGACCTCTTTGGCACTCTGCTTCTTGTTATGGTATTTTAATCATGGAAACTGAAAGGAAATGTATGAACTTTAAAAATCAATGGAATGAATGCAGCCCCCCCCCCCCTTGTGCACTCTATCTGCAATGCACTCAAGAAGAGAACTATAGAGTAAGTCATGGACAGAACATAAAGCCCTGTGCAACAAGAAGAGGGTGGATAAGAAGGATGACACAAAGACCATAGCTTTCCCAGGAGAAGCAGGTAAGAAATGTAAGACAGGAATACGGAGAAAATTCAAGGGTTGGTGTGGGGGTTGGTTAGTGGGGGTTAGTTCTCAGCAATTGTAGAAAAATAGGAAGATTAATACTGTGATGGTATTTACTGAAAGTCAACTTGACAGGATGGAGAGTCACCAGGAGACAAGCCCCTGTGTACATCTGTGAGGGAGTTTCTAGATTAGGTTAATTGAAGTGGAAGACCAACCCCTACTGTGGACAGCACTATTCCATGGGCCAGGGTCTTGGGTTGAATAAAAATGGAGAAAAAGAGCTGAGTGCCAACATCCATTCCTTTCTGCCTGACTGCAAATACAATGTGACCATCTGCTTCCCAGTTCTACCCTGACTGCCCTGCCGTAAGTCTCAGGGCAAGTATTTGATCGCAGCAATGAGATAAGTAATTCACACAACCACTCTGCAGGTTCCAACTAGGGCTTACTCCACGGTAAGTAGATCTGTTTATTTCTTCCTGAGATCAGGTTGCTCCTGTGTAGATCAGAAGAACAGGACTGGAGATCTTCAAGGGGAAAAGCAACACAGCGGTTTTATAATGTGTTGTGATGCGTGCCCTAACTCAGCAGTTAATGAGACCCTCCAAAGTTGCTCAGAGAGTTTATCACTATTCCAAGGGTTCTCTTCAGTTTATTACTTGGTCAGCATTGACATTTACAATTCTAGGTCAGACTCCTCAGGCAAAGGGCGAACAAGTCAATAGTAGTGCCAATGGCCAGCAAGAAAGATTAAAAGACAGCACTGTTGTGCAAGCTTAGGAACAACTTCTGTTGTAAAATGCTGCATCACTCCACACTTTACATATCTGATAACTTACCTTCACACAAATCCAGTAAGGAAGTATCCCTACCCCTGCAGCACACATCAGGAAACTGAGGCACATAGATGTTGTATTAGTTACATTGTTTTGTTGATGTGATGAAGCAGTTCAAGGAAGAAAGGGTTAGTTTGGGCTTACAGCTTGAAGGTCCAGGCAATCATGGCAGGGAAGTCATGGATGTAGGATAAAGCAGCTGGGCTCATCGCATCCACAGTCAGGAAGCAGAGAGAGATGAACTCCAGTGCTCAGCTCTCCTTATCCTTTTTATCCAGCCCAGGCCCCTAGCCATGAAATGATGCTGCCCACAATGAGGGTGAGTCTTCCCACTTCACTTTGCCCCTTAAGCAATTCTAGATTCTGTCAAGTGTGTAATCGATATTACTCATTACAGAGGTCCCTTCAGTGGTGACTAGTCTAGCCAAGTGGCCTTCAAAATTTTAACCCAGAGCTATTTAATTCCAAATCCACTTGCTTTTCACCTGACTGCCATGTATCACTGCAAGAATAAAAATATGCATAGGGAATACTAGAGATCCAAGGTCCAGGCTGCAGAGCATGACACTGCACCAAAATGAGTTATTATAGAGTATGATGGCTTTCAAGTTCTTACTGCACACATATGCATATACACATTGCTAACACACACACACACACACACACACACACACACACACACACTTATACATGTCTGTGCATACATTCATACATGCAATGGACACACATGCATACACATATGCCCACACATATGTACACGTGTACGCATGCATGTTTTTGACAATTACAAAGAGCAGTATATGATGCCAATAGTGTAACTTTATTGAGTAAGAGGGTAAATCCATAAATAAGTCCCAGGTCCTCTATTTGGAACCTCATAATTACACCATGCTGAGAAAGACTGAAATAATATCTAAAACGTTCAAACATCAGAGTATATTCTATGGTTTTAATTTTAGCCCACCAAATACCCACTGTTAGAATCTATTAGCAGCAGCTTTGCTATAGAAAATAGAAGCCCAAATAACACTAGATGTGATTAGCCTGGTTCACCTTTTTTGTTTTTAAGATAAAGTCAAACATAGCCCAGGCAGGCCATGATGTCTTTATGTAGCTAAAGATAACCTTGAAATTATGATATACTTGCCCCCTTTTCTTGAGTTCTGTGATTACAGGTTTGTGCCAGCATATACCATTTACATAATGCTGAGGATAAAAGCCAGGGTTTCCTGGATGTTAGGTAAACACTCTCCATTTCTTTTCTGAATGTGTGTGTGCGCGTGCATGTGTGTGTGCGTGCGTGCATGTGTGTGTGTGTGTGTGTGTGTGTGTGTGTGTGTGTGTGTGTGGTTTTGCATGTATATTGTGTATGCATGTGAGTGAGAAGCCCAGAGGTATATATCATGTGATGATTAAGCTATATCCCCAGTTCTCAGGTTTAATTCTTTAAAGACAGCTTAATGATCAGAAAATTACTATTGTCTATACCCTATTCAACTAGTTACCAATCATCATTTAGAGGCAAGACTCTGACCCCAACCAGAGAAAGTGAAGTTCAGGTTTAATTATATGAAAGGCAGAAGTCACATTATTTCCCTTATAAAACACCTAGCTCTGAATCACAACTAAGAGTCCAGTATCACTCTTTCTTGGGACAAGGTGGATGGGGAGCCTTCTCACATCATCAAGGTCATGATCACCATTAGTGCTGTGATATTTTGCTGAGCTTCTAGTATAAGTCAAGCAAACCATGTACATGATCACCTAAGTTCACAGAACAGACCATTTGTTTGTGTCACATTAGCCAGCAGGGATTGATGAGAGAAACCCAGGGCTGACTCCAAAACATGACTTCCAGAAAATTTGTTTCATGATTAAAGTCCTACACTACCTGGGGCATCACCTCACCAGTTCTAAAAAGTAAACCATTGATGAAAGATCTCTCAAACAGAAAAGTGTGTGTGGACCATCACTTTGTGCCTATTCTTGTTAGGGATGCTATTCCCTGACAATTGAAACGAAGCAAGACTGATTAGGAAACTAAAATGCCTGCCTTTAAATCTTACTTCTACTACCTACTGCATTGCGACATTGGGCAAATTCCTAACCTAGATGACTCAGTTCCTCTTTCCCTCTCTTTCTCCCTCTTCTTTTCCCTCTCCCCATCTCTCTCTTCCTACCCACTTCTCTGTTTGTTTGTGTGTGTGTTTGTGTCTGATTGTGATGTCTGCATGTGCGTGCAGGTGTATGTGTGTACAGATGTGTTGCCTGTGAATGAGTGTGATGAGTACACAGATCCACGGCAAGGGTCTTCTTTAACCACTCTCCACCATACTTTTTTAAAGAATCATTTTATTCTAATTGTTTGTTTCTCTGTGTCTGTGTGTCTAGAAGCAGTTGCTTATCGAGAACAGAAGAGGCATCAGATTCCATGGAGCTGTATTAAACAAAACTATAAAATGCAAGAAGCAGGTGTTGAGAACCTAACTCAGGTTTCCTGGAAGACCAGCAAGTACTTTTAACCACTAAACAATTTACCATATTTTCTTAGGCAAGTTTCAGTGGACCTGGAGCTCACTGATTTGTCTCTATCGAACAGCAAGACCTCAGGATCCATCTGTCCCGGACTCTAAAAGAACACAGGGTTTAGAGATGTCTGCCCTGCTTTTTTCTTGGGTTCTGGGTATCTGAATTCAATCCTCATGTTTGCATTGCAAGTACTTTAACCGTGGAACAACTCCATGTTCAAAGTCCAAATAATGACAGTGTTTATTCCCTTGGGTTGTAGTGAGAAAAAACATGAATCAACCCAAGAAATGAGCTTGCACTTACCTCATAGCAGTATATTATCAGATAATGATAACAAATGCACACTTTTTTCTAATCTTAGTAATCTAAAAATCTTCCATTTATATTAGAATTATTATTTGGGTGTAGTAAAGGAAAATCTAGGGAGAAAAAACCTACATAAACACTACAAAATTTGAAAAACATTAATATTCTCAACTTCACCTCAACCTGATGACATTACTTAGAAATAAGTAATTTTAAATTAAACAGAACATATGGAACCAAAGGAGTGTTTCAATCATTATGAGCACATATTGCTCTTGTAGAAGACTTGAGTTTGGTTTCTAACATCTATGTGAGGTGGCTAACAACTCCTGATTCAGGGATGATGCCTATACAGTTGTATGCATACACTCACACGCATACACATTATTGGAAACAAATCTTTTTTTTTGAAAGCACTCTAATAAAAGAAATTGTTTATTAGTGCTTGGCCTATATGTCCTACCACATTATGTGGCTCATAGTAAGGATTCACAATTTTTCTTTAAAGACAACTAACTTGAAATTTTGATAAATAATAGTCATGCCACCTACATTCTGGTCAGTCACATAAAACACCCTTTATTACCACAGCCAGGCACAAATATGTAAGCCTAGTGCCACCCTGGAAAGGCTGTCCCCCTGTGTAGTAGAGTAGTAACTGTTACACCCATCAAAGGACAATTGATTTGGAAACAACATGCCATTGACATCTTTGCTCCAAAAGATAATTCACAATTCTGCTGCATTAGACAAAACTAAGTTATCTCTTGACTTTCTCATGGGGAGAAATGTAGTTAATTTCTTTTAAAAGAGTAACAGCAACAATCTCCTATTATCCACTTGTTAGTCTTCCTTGATCAAAAAGTAAGAAGTATGTACATGAAAAGATGAAGGTTACTGAAATATCGAATTTTCAGGTTTGTGTTTTCATTTAATGATGCAGAAGTTCAAATTGGATTAATGAGTCTAAGATGTTTCATGATTCAGAAAAACAACATAATTAAGTATGATCCAGATGCAGCATGGAAACAGTATTGTAATACAAATCAGGAGGGGTCTGTGGTTTAGGAATTGTTTTATTTCTATTATTGCATTCCTTGAGACAAGTTCTCATGCAGCCAAGCTGCCTTTAAACTCCCCAAGTAACCAAAGACGACCTTCAATTCCTAATTGTCCTGCTTCCACAGATCAAATGTTCAGATGGGCCACCAGTTAGTTCATGCAATGCTGCAAATTAACCCAGATGTCATGCATATCAGACAGGAACTGATCAATGGGCTACATCCAAACCAAGGGTATTTTATTCTTGAAATGCCAGGCACAAACACAAATTGAAATTATTTTTTTTTAAAGTCTATGCATCTAGACTGAAATATTGTATTAGTGTCACATGGTGTAATAGCTAGTTTTATGTCAACCTGACACAAGCTAGAGTTTAAGTTGATATAAATATATATAAATATAAATATGAGGAGGAATTCTCAGTTGAGAAAATGCCTTTATAAGATCATGCTATAGGCAAGCCTGTAGGGCATTTTTCTTGTTTAGTTATTGATCAGAGAGGATCCAGCCCATTATTGGTGATGCCATTGCTGGGCTGGTGGTCCTGGATTCTATAAGAAAGCAGGCAGAGAAAGCCCTCAGGAGTAAGGCTATAAGCAGCATTCCTCCATGACCTCTGCATTGTTCCTGCCTCCAGATTTCTAGCTTGAGTTCCAGTCCTCACAATGTTTTTTTTTTTATGATGAACTATTTTATAGAAATGTGAATAAAATAGCACCAATCCCCGCCGGGCGGTGGTGGCGCACGCCTTTAATCCCAGCACTCTGAAGGCAGAGCCAGGCAGATCTCTGTGAGTTCGAGGCCAGCCTGGACTACCAAGTGAGTCCCAGGAAAGGCGCAAAGCTACACAGAGAAACCCTGTCTCAACCCCCGCCCCCCTAAAAAAAATAGCACCAATCTAAGTTGCTTTGGGTTGTGGTGTTTAATCACAATAATAGTAACCCTAAGACAGAAATTGGTACCAGGATTGTGGGGTACTGTTGTGACAGACCTGGCTGTGATTTGGGGAAGGATTGTAGAAAGGCTTGGGAATTTGTCATGGGAAAAACCATTGAGTGGTCAAAACTTTTTCTGTGCGACCATAGAAGATAAAGATAGAGTATTGGGAGAAGTGCAGATGATAGAAGCCTGACTTGTAAAATTTCAGAAGGAAATTTGAGAGGCATTTAAGGACCCTATCTAAGTCATTGCATATTTTCAGTTAAGACTCTATAGATCTAGACAAGTGGGGTTGAAGAATTGGCTGTGATTAACAAGATATGAGAACCATTAGTGAGAAACCTTTGCTTTGCAGGGCAATCAGTGATGATCAGCTGGAACTGAGAAATGAGTGAAGATTAAGAAGAGACCAGTATTGTTGAGGTCAAGTCTTCTGGCAAGTGTTTCCTCAGGGTCAGCACAGAGAAGCTGTGTTCCATAGGTGACCAAGTTTGTACCTCATGCTGGGAGCCAAACTTGGTAGTATAAGTATAACCTAAGTGGTAATGGTTTTGAAGGCATTAAGAGGTCATAGAGAAAAGCTGAGGCTTGGCATTACACAGCATTGACAGAGTCCTTGAACAGAGCCCAAAAGAGGCTATTGGTGAAAGTGCAGTCCAGTTGCGCAGAAGACCTCAGGACTTTGACAATGCCTATGCTATAAAATGAAGCAGCAGCAGCCATGGAATGGCACAATCTTGAGCCTAGGAAAAAGCTGGGTGGGCTGCAGATGGTGGAGCCAGAGAAGAGATTCAGGTCTTTTGGAGTAGCTCAGGAGATCGTAAGTAGTTCCCAGACCTTGGACACTGAGTTGTTTAGTGTTGAATTGATTCTGCTTTGAGGACTGTATCCTAGTTCTTCCCTCTTGGAATAAGAAAGTATTTTACTTAGTTTTGATTTTACAGGAACCACAGGTGAGACACTGAAATTTTAGAGAAACTTTAGAATTTTAGAAAGATTTTTAAAAATTTTAAAGAAACTTTGGTCTTTTAAGTCTTTGAATTGTAAGATTATGGAACATTTAAGTTTGCAAAATATTGTATATTTTGGTGTTGATAACACGTGATCTTAGGAATGACCAAAAAGGGAAAGGATATGATTTATCAGTGATGTGTTTGTATGTCAAGTTGACCTCGAACCAATTGTGGTGGCTAGTATTTATTTCAAATTGATATAAGCTATAGTCATCTGAGAGGAGGGAACCTTAATTGGGAAAATCTTCCATAAGATCAGACTGTAGGGCATTTTTTAAATTAGTGATTGATGTGAGAGGTTCCAGCCCATTATTAGTAGTGCCAATTCTGCACTGTAGTCTTGGATTTTATAATAAAGCAGGCTGAGCAAGCCATGAGTAGCAAGGCCTTTGCATCAGCTTCTGACTCCAGGTTCCTGCCATGTTTGAGTTCCTGTCTTTGGCTTCCCTCAATGGAATCTTTCTCATGATATCTAAGCCAAACAAACCTTTTCCTCCCCATGCTGCCTTTGGTCATGGTGTTTCTCCATAGCAATAGAAAAGTAACTAGGACACTTGGAAAGCTATAAATTTGTTCCAAAGCAAGTAACACACACCTATTTAAAAGAAAACAAGTCTCTCTGGTGCTGGAAAAGTGGCTCTTGTTAAAAGCTCTTGCCATGCAAACATGAGGATAGGAATTATGGATCTCAGGAACTCAGATAAATGCTGGGTGGACATGTGGCAGCCTCCCCTTTAATTCTAGCCTCAAAAGGTGGAGACAAGTTTCATCCAGCAGACTGGCTAGCTAGACTAGCTATAGAGGTGAACCATGTGTTCAACTGAGAAGCTTTCCCTCAGTAAATAAGATAGAGAACAATCAAGGAAGACTTCTGACGTCACATTCCAGCTTCCACAAGTATACCTGCACACACACACACAATCACACACATACAAATGTGTACTGACAAACATGTATACAACTCAAACACACACACATGTATGCAGACCACATGAAAAAGAAAGAGACAGAAGTTTAAAATTCTCTCAAATGTAATTTTTTCAGTTGGACTATTGTTAATGACAAGCACATCCCAGGGCTAAAATTACCCACAATTCCCAGTTCTTCTTGAAGTTGCAACAAATTTCTTCTGTTTTATTTTTGAATCAATGTTGTTTGTTTCTTCTCACAATCCATAGCTTCACGAAAAGAGCACCTCTATTTCCTGTTCAGACATTGTCTTTCCTGTTTCAAACATACATAGTTGATAGAGTTCCTTTTGTATTGCTGTGAAGGGACACCATGACCAATGCAACCTATATATAATAAATAATTTATTTTGGGTATTTGCTTACAGCTTCAGGGGGTGAATCCATGACCATCATTGTGGGAGAAAGGCAGCAGGTAGCTAGACATGTGTTGGAGCATTAACTAAGAGCTTAAATGTTGAGACAAAACCTACAAAGCAGAGAGAGAGCTAACTGTGAATAGTGCGCACTTTTGAAACCTCAAAGCTCACCCCTGTTGGCAAACCTCCTCAAACAAGGCTACAAGGCCCAAACAGGTCCACTAATTGTTGACCAAGTATTCAAATATATGAGCCTATAGGTAGTCATTCGGACTACCACAATAGTTAACACCAAAGTGAGCCTTTCTCCTTCATACTTATAGATGGTGAATGATCAGGACATGGTAGTCAGTGTCTGCCCACTACTTAGGCATTGTAACAATTCGGGGTTGTCAGCTGACAAACTGATATCTGGATATTCAGTCCAGGACTTACCTTGGATTTAGTTTTTCAAAGGAGATTTTTTTCTTCAAGGGAATAAAATGTGTTTAAGCCCCGGGTGGCTGATTTCATCATTTTTGTCACTAACATTCTTTCTAAGACTGAATCCACACAAAGAAGGTAGTGGAGTCATGTGAAGTCAGAAACAACCAGACAGGTCCAGAAAGACTGAATTATTATGGCATCTGTGTTTCTGAATTCACCAGAATTCTGTAAGTTAACCTGACTTCACACTCAGATTTTCTCTCGGCATTGTGCTGACCTGGATGTGATACATCCTTAAGACATTAACAGGTTGGGAGCAACACCTACTTCCCAATGTGCTGGAGAAACATATTCACTCAGAATCTAACCATTCCTCTTTGGAAGTCCCCTTTACAGTAGCCTTGGTAGATACATTATAAAGTCAGTTCCCTTTAGTATTTATATAATCTTTAAAACTCAGAAACCCAGCTTAGTAGATGTAGATGGCTCAGTAGGTGAAGCAGTTACTTGTGTAAGCATATTCCTCAAAACCCACAAACAGTAATATGTGGGTGGAAGCATGAGACTTTTCCTTTGAGAAAGGGAAGATTCAGGAGGATCCTCTAAAGCTTTCTAGCCCACTGACCTGCTGTATTCAGTGGTAAACAAGAGACCCTTCCCCTAAGGTGGAAGTCAGGGGCCAGCATCCAAAACTGCCCTCTGACCTCCACACACATCTGTGGCAGGTGCATTTGCAGCAGTATTCACACAAATAACCAACACACACAGTCATGTAGAAACGCATAACATCATACATGCGAATCATCATCCAGTTTGTAATTTTGTTTCTTGCTCTTATATAGACTGCACCAGACCTGAATCATAAGAAAGTTCAACTGTTTACACAATTAAAATTAAATTATAGTCTTCCAAAATGAATACTTCAAGGAACACACTTTTTATTGATAGTGTAAACCTCTTTGTCATCGTCTGTAAACTGTATAGAACATTCAGGATTTTCACTCAGCTATGCTATGTTGCCAAGGAAGATGCTGTGGACTTGAAATACAAATGAAAGAACTCCAAGAACTGAACAACCCTGTTTGTTAATAGGCCCCGTTAAAATTGCTTCAGCTTTCCAGATCAAAAGCATGTGAAGTTTATCTCTCATTGCTCTATGATTTTCTGATAAATAGGGTTCCGTGCAGGGTAAGATAGAATTCATCTCATTTCTATGTGGCTTTTTTAGGGTCAAGTGGATACAGGAAGCCACATGAGCAAATATTTAGCCCATTTAGCCCTTAGAAATAATGTCTCTCCCGGGTTTAAGCTTTGAGCTACAAATCACCAAGCAGGGGAGGGTTGTCATTGCTACCTGTAGAAACAAAGCCCTTTCAGCATGCTGTGAATGCCATCTTAATGCCAATTTAGAATTGTATCATTGTGGCTATTTTCCATCTGACATTTACATGTTTCTGTATTTTAAAGGGTACCTTTTCCCTAAATCTGTAGATCATGAAGATGTCACTTCTTAGGAAAACAGCAATAACAACCCTTTAAATGTGACTCCCAGGGAAAATATATTAGGACAGAGTTGGTCTGGAGGTAGGCTAAGAAATACAGCACTTGCCTATCAGGTGCAGGCCCTGGGCTCAATCCCCACCCAGAAAAGTCTCCAACAATTCTAATGCTGCAGTTGCTATAGGTTGCTGTTTTGTTTTTCTTTTAGGAACTTCAAAGTTTTTGCATTCTAAGATCTATTGGTTCTTATGAAAGGAGTAAGTTAACAAAGGCATTAAAACACACAGGTGAGGCCGGGTGGTGGTGGCACATGCCTTTAATCCCAACACTCAAGAGGCAGAGGCAGGCAGATCTTTGTGAGTTCAAGGCCAACCTGGGCTACAGAGTGAGTTCCAGGAAAGGCGCAAAGCTACACAGAGAAACCCTGTCTCAAAAAAACAAAAAACAAAAAACAAAACAAAACACGAAAAAAACACAGATGAGTTGATTCTAATGAATGCCCAATGGTACTTTCTGAGGCATTAGGGAACTCTCCAGAAAGAGGTGGCTTTGTTCAAATGATTGACTTGCTTAAATACGTTTCTGTCTCCTTCTTTCTTAAATGTTACTTTATCTATTTCTTTTTGGTATATATGTATGGGTTTGTGATTGTATGTATGAATATACACATGTGTGCGTTAGTGTGTGTGTCTTTGTTAGAGTTTCTATTTCTGTGAAGAGACACCATGATCAGGGCATGTGGTGATATATTGTGAACCCTAGTAAAATTTGCCTGAAGATCAGAAAACAAAACAAGCTACTAGATTAAACACAGAGGCCAGGCAGTGGTGGCACACACCTTTAATCCTAGCACTTAGGAGGCGGAGATACGTCTGGATCTCTGTGAGTTCAAAGCCACCCTGAACTACAGTCTAGGAGAGAACAGAGCCAGGCAGTGGTGGCACGCACCTTTAATCCCAGTACTGGGAAGCACACATGGCTTTCATCCCAGGAAGTGATGGCTGGGTGAAGAAAGGTATAAAAGGCTGAGGAGACAGGAACTAAAGGCTTTTCGGCAGAAGCATCCCTTTCAGCTAGAGGCTTGTTTGGCTGGAGCATTTCCAGTGAGGACTCAGAGGATTTCAGTCAGAGGATTTGTGGAGTTGGTGAGGTGAGACGTGACAGTAGCTTGTTCCTTTGCATCTCTGATCTTTCAACATTTACCCCAATATCAGGCTCCTGGGATTTTTTTTATTACAAGACCATATTAAATTTGAGTGACAAGGGCAACTCTTACAAAGGAAAACATCTACCTGGGGTTATTCTCTTATAATTCAGAGGTTCAGTCCATTATCATAATGGTGGGACATGGCAGAGTGCAGGCAGACATGGTGATGGAGAAGTAGCTGAGAGTGATACATCTTACAGGCAACAGGAAGTGGTCTGTCTCATGCAGCACGGTTTGAGCACATATGAAACCTCAAAGCTCACCTCCACAGTGACACACTTCCTCCAACAAGGCCATACCTACTCTAGCAAGGCCACACCTCCTAATAGTGCCACTTCCTTTGGGGACCAATGTCTTGCAAACCACCACAGCGTGTGCATACGTGCACCAGAGAACAACCCTAGCTGTCATTTCCCGGGCACTGTCTACGCTTCTCTCTGTTCATTTTTGTTTTCTTTATTTCACAGTTTCATTGTTGCCCTGGAGCTCACCAGTCAGGCTAGGCTGGCTGGCCAGGCACCTGGAGGTATCCACTCTGCTTCCACAGAACAGGGATTAAAAGCTCATGCCACTATGTCTGGCTTTTTCTACACAGGTTCTGGGGCTCCCATTCACAGCAATCACTTAATGTGCTCAGTTACTTCATTGGTCCCTAATGTGACTTTCTCTTAATGTCATTAACATCATACTTGCTACAATCAGGTGAAATAATTGGAGAGTTAAGCAAAATGACAGTGAGCAATTAAAAATCAAACTTAGCAACATCTTATGACTTGCCGTAGAAAAGCATTTTCATTCATGGAGAGCCAACACACCTCGACTTTATCATTTATTTATTTTGTGATGTGCGTACCAGAATGTTACAACACATACAAGTAGTTTAGAGGAAAATGTGGGAAATTAGTTCTCTCCTCCTACCATGGAGGTCCTGGAGCTCAAACTCAGATTGTCAGGCTTGGTGGCAGGGACCTTTGCCCACTGAGCCATCTCATCAGCCCCACCTCAGTTTTAATGTGGACAGTGGCATTGGCTCTCCTCATGGGCTTGTGTCTCCATCTCAGAAGCCCTCAGAAACTAATCTATTCTATTTATCATGGTGCCTAGAGCACCAGGGCTGGTAGAGAGTGTGCACTAAATCACCAGACTTCAGGCCGGTGAATTGCTCCTTCCTCTCACAGAAAGAAAATGAACAAATTTGGTTTGGCTTTGAAATGGAATGCTCTTGAAGAAAACTGAGACAAATTGTATACGCATTTTCCCCTTGAATCTACTATGAAAAATGCTTGCAGATCTTTATTTTACAGTCGAAAGTGACCCTCAGAGTAATCTTTTCTAAAATCGTGGAGTGGGTGGCATTTGTCATCAGGTCTGAGCACCCACTTCTGCCCTCCCCTTGCTTCGTCTGTGCCATGCCACTCACGTGCTCACTGCTGTCCAAACCATTCTTGTTTCCCACATTTCTGTGCTGCTCTGAAGTCTGGCCACTGTTCTTTTGCTCTCTTTCCTTTTGCTTTTAATTTAAAAATTGCATTTGTTTATTTGGGAGGAGGGGGCACATGTGCTATGGCACATGTGTAGAAACCAGGGGAAAACTTTCAGGAGTCGGTTCTCTTCTATCATGTGGGCTTTGGGGATTAAACCCAGTCATTAGGTTTGTGAATATAGAGCTTACTCCGTGAAGCACCTGCCCCACCCTCCTCTGTCTCTCTCAGGCTAACTGTGTCTCTCTTACCATGGGCCAGATACTCATAGGGCTCCCTTCATTTTCAGGTAGCGATCATTCACAGGCCACAGATTTGAGCTTGATGGTTATCCCAAATCATTATCCTAACAGCATTTTGGGTATGGAGGGAGGAAGGCCATCTGGCTTTGGGAAAATGTTTTCTATTTAGAAGAGTGGGGAAGTTTATTGATTTCTCTACTCAATCATAACCCAGACTACTCCTACCTGATACCTGATATGAAAGTGTAATAAGCAGAGAACAATCTGGCACTCAAACACTTAGGCATTTTTCTTTAGTCTTCATTGTATACATGCTGCCATTCGGTTGATTTCCATAAGTGAAGGGGCCTATGAACATCAAGTCCAACTGCAAAGTTCCTGAAGGGACTTTAGAAGAGAATGTCCTTGTAGCTTCTATTGCACATGGATGGTTTCATCCAGCTTCGGCTGGGCAGATGGCTTAGTCACTGAAGTCATTGCTGTGCAAACATGGGGACCTTCCTTTGATCACTGAACAGAAGAAAAAGCTAGACCTAGAGGCATGTGTCTATGAGTTAATGTTGGGGAGACAGAGAGGCATATTCTAGGACATGCTGGTCAGCCAGCCTGGTACACTCTGTAACCCTGACTCAAAAATTAACATGGACTTATCCTTTGGTCTACACACACACACACACACACACACACACACACACACACACACACACGAGTTTGAAATTGATGATGTGAAAGCTTTAGTGAACTTTCCCCTTAGATTTATATTGTCAGTTGAATTGAGGATTCAGTGACACAAAATACTTTGAAAACATAGGACAAGAGAAACCAGAAGAATGTAAACAAATTATAGTTTAGAAATAAGCAATGTGGTCACTGGGGACTTGGAAAGAAGAAAAAAATTAAGCAAAAGAAGTGTAGGAGAGAGCAATGAGGGTGAATATGAGCCAATTATAAAATCATGAAAGGATTAATAAAATATACTACTATATAGCATAGTACTAACATTAACAGCATTTATTCTGAAAAACTCTACCAAAAGCTTTAATGTCATTGAGCTTCAGAATTCAAATTTATACTCCTGTTCTACCCAGGAATAAAAATAATGAGAGACTGAAATTATCCTAATCACTGTCTCCATGTGGTGCCTGGTAGAAAAAGTCTGAATCTTACCAGGAGAGAAATGCTCCATTTTCCATGCTTCAGGTTCTCAGATAACAGTTCCAACTAAATATGCAAGTGTTTGTTTGTGCATGTGTGTGTCAGCACATGGATGAGCACACATTCCTGCACACTCACACACAGAATACACAGAGTAAGAAGAAAGATTTATAAAACAGCTAGTTACAGACTCGAGTCCCCAACGAGTCAGGAAGTGGGACCAGCAGAGAGAGAGTGTTTGATAACAGTTAACAACACGCTTTACAAACAGATGGAAACCAAGAAGAAATAAGCATGGACAACAGATTTTTTTTTAATTAACAGTTTCGTTGGCCAAATCATAGAATTTTAGTTTTAAAAATGAAAAAAAAACATTATCAAAAAAAATGGTTCACATATTACGTTAATTGTAGTTAAGCACACCTGAAGGAATTAAAAAATCAGAAGATTAAAAGTAAGTAAAAACTGGCTCCAAAGTGGCTCTGTGGCCGAAGTCCTTGCCATGCAAGCCTGATAAACCTGAATTTAGTTTGGTTTGCTGAACCGAGCACTCAATGGCATGCACCCACATTTACACACAAACACACACACAGACAAAGCCATGGGCAAGAACAAAAGGGTTTTATATGCTTAGAATTGATACTGTTTTGACAGCAGTCAACGTTTTTAAAATATGTGCAGGTGAAATTAGAAAGTCCAAAGTTGACCGAATTCAGATCTCAAAGAGTTGAATACATAGAATGTGAAAGAATCAATAGTTGATATGTCTAGAATCTGAGAATTAGTGAATAAAGATGAATTCTGTATGTGACTAGATACAAAGATACATAGGAACTAATTAATAGACTCAGGAAGCATAAAAAATAAATATGAAACTTTAATAAGAAATGTACAACCAGACACATACAACTGCACAACATCAACCCACACACCAAGTTTTTTATTGCTTAAGAACATACAATCAAAGCAGTTCTATGTGCTGGTGTGGACGAAGTAAGAACTTCCAAAAGTAGAACCAACTAACAAGAGATTTCAGGAGCATCTTCTCAAGCCAGGAGACAACTGAGGAGGTGTGTACTCATTGGCAAATTTTGCATTTCAAATCAGCTCATAGGAAGGATAACAGTGATTGTCATGGGCATTTGTGGTTTCTACGGTGTGATATCTCCTCATGTAGACAGTTGCAAGTTCTCATCATAACATCGTGGATGCAGAGCTGGGAGAGCTGTGCATTGGTAGCAGTCATGAACCAGTGCTTCTGCCTCTATACCCAGAGTGCACATGAGCTCTCTCTGTCTCTCCTTCACCTCCCATCTGAAATATAGCACCCTTCAGCTGTCTAGCAAAATGATCTTCCAAGACTCAAGGTGAGATAAATACCTTGCTTCAGATAAAAGTTTATAATTCAGGTACTTTAAGACAGAAAAAAATACATATTAAAAAAATTTGGCTCAGAAAGGGGAAAAATGACATTTTTTACAAAGCAGAAATGTCTAAGATACAGAGAACAGGAAGTTAAAACTCACCAGGGCCACATTAGTGAACCAGAATAAACAGCTTCAGAAGCAGCATTTTTATTATGACAGTATTATTATTGGGCTTGTGGGGGGTAGGGTAAGAAATAAGCCCATTTAGAAATCATTCATATTGATTGATTCATCTGTCTGTCACCTTGGGAAACTGAAATTGACATTTTCTAGACTTATTGTGCATTCACATTATGTTCTAGAAATGTCATATTTTTAATGAATCTAGAAGACTGGAGAAACAGCAGATCATTGTCCTATCTAAGCTGCTCCACTGTTAGAGAAATACATTTTCTACAGCCATTTTTCAGAGAATGTCTTCTTTGCCTTGTAAATCTACGTTCTGTATGAGTTAGAACAGCTTCTAGTTGGGGATTAGTAGGTAAACGAGAGCACCCCTACATTTCCCACAAAGACCCTCAGAGTTTGTAAGAAGCCATTCCAAAAGGTGTTATCAAGACTCAGAGTTGAGGGCTGCAAAACTTTCATAAGAAAGTGATTTCTTATGTTGTCCATTCCTGCTTAAGATACCCAAAGTTGTAAATGATTTCTAAACTGTACTGTGACCAACACAACCACAGAGAACCTGGGAGAGTCACAAAAATAGCTGACTCAGTAGGAAATAAGGTGACAGGTAGAAGTCCAAATGTACAAGTGATTTCAAAATCTGAAAAAGACTTGCAATTACTAATTTGTAAAGCACAGATCTCCAGATTATATAGATAGCTAAAAAACAAACAAACAAACAAACAAACACTGGAGCTAGGGAGATGATAGCTTCTTGAAAGTCTGAGTTTCAATCCTCAGAACCCAAGTAAAGCCAGACTATCCAGGTATCTGAAATTCCAGTGCTCTTTTGGAATGATAGGAGGAGGAGACAGAATCACTGGAAGCTCATAAACCAGAATGCTCTCCATTTGTGCACAAAGCACAGAACTAACAATCCTATCTCAAACAAGGTTGTTGATCTCCAAAAGCATCTCGTGCCACATACTTGCCCACAGTCACACATGTGAGTGTGCACACACCACACATTGTACATGTATGTATGTGCAATACTTAAAATTAAACTTAGTTGTGTGTTCTACACAAAGTAATACATGAGGCTAAAAAAGGAAAAAATAAATTAAAAGGAAAAGTTGACCAAATTGTGACCAAAGCAACGGCCTGTTTTCTACATTGTTGTAAACAAAATATATTCAAGGTCTAAACGTCATTGTAAAAGATTGGATATTGTTTAAAATATCCTATTCTTCAGGAATGTATGAAAAGTTCAGTGCTGTACAGGCAATAAACGTTCTCCAACAGAAAGTGAAAATTCACAAAACCTGTATGAGAACAAGAGGGGAACCCACTCTTCTAATGGAGATTTCAATTCTCATCCTGCTGCTCAGCTTCCTACTTCATCCCTTTAGCTTAAAACTAAGGAAATTCAAGTAAAATGTTGACTTTCTGAAAAAATAATTAATAAATGTAAATTTTAAATTAAAATATTATTTTACCTTTTTTTACCTTTCTGCCCGATTACTGACACTTAACCAACAAAATAATTACCACAAATAACTAACCATTAACAACAAACTAACCAAACAATAAAGCAGATATGAATGACATTCTGCACCACTGCCATATGTGTGTGTCAGTATATGCTCTTTCAAAACCTGTATGGAGACTACAGATGGGGGTCATGTCTGCAGCTGTGAATTGCTGACCACACCAACAAAGACTACTAATTTATTAATTTTAACAACATCCATTGAAAAGTATAGAACAGAGAAACAGACCTGTGACTTTGCCTAGAGTAAGTGACCTTGCTGTCCTGAACTCAGCTTCTGGGGAGAAGTTGTAGCTGAAGAGTTGTTGGTCCACCTGTAGGAAAACAAAATAATGCTATCAGTCCAGGTTTTCAGAAGGCATAAAGCAATCTTTTTTGTAAATAGCTTACATTCTTACACAGGATAGATTCTTCTCAGGGGTTTTCTCCCAATAGAGATTCAAAATGTCCCAGGAGCTGTCCCACAATGCACATAAAGTACCCTTTCTTTCTTCCTTGTAAAATAAGGTCTTTGACATGCTTACATTCCCTTGGAGATCCTACAGACCTATTGTCAAGTATTTTCTCCCCACTGAGAATTTTTCACCAAATTCTTCACTGAAAACAAGTAAACAGAGAAGCCCATCTGGCACCTGTTGTGGCACATTAGATGGGACCTAGCAGTACTGCCCATTTTTACTTCTTCCTCCCCTCTTATTTTTGCAGCCACAATTATTTTCTCTTCCTCCCTAACCCTGACCTGTTTTCCGGTGTGGACTGTAGAGCTTCCTCATCATGGAACATGGTTGGGTAAGCACTTGAGGAAAGCTACACATATTGCTGCCACTGACAGAGCTGGCTGATCACATCCCACTGGCAGGCTCAGCGGAAGTCACTGCTAGGTGCTCCAGGCCTTGATTTCCAGGATCCTCCCTTAGCCATCACCTTTGGCTTCATAAACTGCTACATCACTGGTTCTGGTTTGCTCCCCTCCTCTTTCTCCTTCCTGGGCTGCACCACCAATCTATCTCCATTTTTCTCAATCTAGTCAGAGCCAACAGATTCCTCCAATCTCTATTATTTGGGAAATAATAATAAAACACACACACACACACACACACACACACACACACACACACACACACACACACACGTATATGGCCATAAAAGCCAGGGGACAACCCCAGGTGCCATTCTTCAGGTGCCTCTCTCTTTGGCCCAGAACTCCATCAAATAGGCTAGGCTACCTGTCTAGCCAGCTCTCAGGGATCACCTTGTCTCTCTGTCCTCTCTCAACATCACAGGGATTACAAGCATGTGTTTGTCATCTCTCCTTGATCGTTATAATGCTTCTGGGATCTGAACTCAGATCCTCAGGCTGACAAGGCAAATGTTTTATCAACTGCACTCTGACCCCTGCCCTCCAATCCCCACTCTGAACATACAAATGATTCTATCCTCATCATTTTCTATGACATATGCTAGAAATGAAGACAAACAGTAATACAGTGAGGTGAGTGAGTTTGCTCTGCTTGGAGAAAATCAAATGGATCAGGACTAATATCTAATCCTTCCATTCAGTTCCTCCCTTCACAACTCTCTTTCTATACATATCCGTTAAGAGTTACTCTCTTCAGGAACCTCCTGACCTTGTCATTTATCCATGAATTTAGTACAAACTATGACCCATGGTCTATATCACTGTTTTGTGAATTAAACCATAATTTCTTTTTTAGTAAAGAATATATAAAACATGACACAGATGCATACTTCCAAATGTCTTTGTCTTTACAATGCTATGACATAGATTAAGCTAGTAACAGAGAAGTCACAAAGACGAATAAGTTAGTCAAACCACATATTAGTATATTAACAGTTGTCCATGGCCATGTTGTTTCTGGACTTGGGATCTCTGTCCTTGTTCTCAAATAGTCAGGTTTGTCTACCTGTCCTTGAAAAGGCAATTTGAACAGCTAAATTAAGATTACGGGGAAAGCCAGGAGTCTTGTGGTCTTGGTGTCTGAGTGTCCTTTCTCTCTGACAGGTAGGCAGCATTCCTGAAACATTCCTTACTGGCCAACCAGGAAATAAGGATCTACCAGGGGAATGCTTTTTGCTGTTGTTGTGTTTGTTTGTTTACACTAAACAGCTTTTTACAAATAAAGAAAAAGAAATACAGATTGGATTGAGAGTGTAAGGATGGTCCCAAAGACAACCCTGCTGTCTTTCTGAGCCAACAAACAGACTTAAGGATCAAACCGTGAAGTTCCTGCTCTAGTTTTTCTGCTCTCTTCAGCACTTTGCAAATAGAAGTGGCTGCTTAGTATTGACTGTAAATTGACTGGTGAAAATTACATAGACAGAGAAGGAAAACACATACATCTTATTGCTCTCTCTGTGTTCTACTTCTTTTTTTATTTGTGAAAAGCACAGAAAATATGAAGGTACTAAAAATGTTCATATGTAAAATGCTCTACCGAACACACCCCAGTTTTCCATCAGGACTTCATTAAAAGTCTAAACAAACACAGCTTAGGGGCATAGATCAATCAGTGAAGTGTTTGTCACAAGAGTCCAAGGACCTGAGTTTGGTCTGTAAAACCCACGTAAAATGTCAGGTGGGGTGGCATGTGTTTGTAATCCCATAACTTGGGAAGAAGAGTCAGGGAGATCTCTTGAGCTCACTGGAGAGCCAACCTAACCTCCTCTGTGACTTCTATACCAGTGAGAGTCTTTGTATCAAAAAACTGTGGAGGAACTGCCCCTCCTCAGGAATGAGACTTGAGGTTGTCCTCTGGCCTATACATGAAACTCCCACAGACTATATAAACAGGAAGCTATCATTACAATTCCTACCACTCACCGGTTCAGCAGCTGCACTCCCCACCCAACCCAAACGTGCTCAAAGGTGTGACCTCCTCCTCATTTCAGGAATAGTGTGAGAGGTTAATTCTAATGTTTTGGGAATTATTTGTGTCATATATCCAACAATTATTCCTGAACTTCCATCTAATTAGAATAACTAATAGTCATTCTTACTTTCTCCCACAGGCCACATTAAAATGATCTCCAATGCTGCATTCTAATACCCCCTGAAATTCTCTCCATGGCTCCCCCTGTGGCATGTTTCAAGGGACACAGAATCTTCCTAACTGATATTTACATTATCACTGTTAAACATATCTTTCCATACAGGATGATAAGCAGTTCTAAAAGGGAGACTCCAAACAGTATACTCATTGGTATAGAAATCACAAAGGAGGTTAGGTTGGCTCTCCAGTGAGCTCAAGAGATCTCCCTGACTCTTCCTCCCAAGTTATGGGATTACAATCATAAACTTAAACCCTAAACTCACCCCACCTGTCTTGTTTTAAGAATGAACTTGACACAGCCCAGAGTCACTTGGAGAAGTCTTAATGAGAGATTTCCTACATTGGATTGATCTGTGGATATGTATGTAAGGAATTATCATAAGTTAATAGATGCGAGAAGACCCAGCCCACTGTGAGCAGCACCATTCTTTAGTAAGGGAGTACTAAACTCTATGAGAGTAGAAAAACCAAGCTGGACACAAGCAAACAAGTGATCATATATACATTCATTTCTCTCTGCTCTTGGATGTTGTAGGGAACTAGTTGTTTTAAATTCCTGCCACCTTGACATCGCTCTTATGGTGGGCTGTAACCTGGAATTATAAGTGAAAAATAACCTCTTCCGACTGAAGTTGGGTTTGTCAGGATATTTAACACAGCAACAGCCATGAAACTAGAACATCTCCCCTTCTCCACAAGGTCAAATCAATCTTAATTACACAGCCCCTGCAGCCATGTGGAAGCCATCCACTTAGTTCACAAATGTTCACCGAAGACCTGCTGCTAGGGACTGCTTGGTAAGGAGCTAGCTCTGCAGTAATGAATGCAAACCAAGTTCATGTTTTCATCAAACGCACATTCTACAGGAGGGTTACAGAATATAAAGTAAATAAATAAACTCTATTTATTCCATGTCAGATAGCATGGGTTCTGAAGAGAAAACAATAAAATATGTCAAGGCTAATGAGCACTGCATAGGAAAAAAAAGGAAACAGTTTGGAGGTCATCAGGAGAGGTCTGGATAAAGGTAGACATTGATTTATTGGGAAATTCATAGTATTCAAAGCACAGGATTAAATGAAATAAGCCATCACATAACTATAGCTACAAAGCCGCAGGAGTCTAACAGTCCTGTGTGTACCAATGGATAGGAGAGATAACAGAGGACCCACAAAGAGATAGCAGTGATCAACTAATGGGGTAGAAGAAACGTCAGAGAAGAGTGATACTGTTCAAAACATATGCAAGGCAAGTTCCAAAGGGTGGGAGCAATCTCTGTATCAGATGTCAGGAATATGACAGGTAAGGAAAAGGCTGGCATACTACCATGTTGTGTAGCACCCTCCTCCATTGGAGGAAAGCTTGGGTGCAGGGACCATGGAATTGGCCTGGTCTAGCTGCTTTGAGAGGCATGTATTACAAGCTTTTTGGGTTAGAGTCAGTGACTCCTGGGGCACTGTGTGCCTTTCAGTTCCTGAGAAACTAATGCACTCCCTCAGGAAGTAAAGCCTTCAGGCCATTTTGTGTTTGTCTGTATTTTCCCTTAGAAGTCGAGAAAGCATGAAAGCTTAAGAGGACAATTGGTATTAGACATTAATCTTGTGTACCCTGTACAGCTTGGAAATGTCACTGTATCTTGGTAACAACTGTATTGATCCTGGCAATTGCTACTATGTTCTCTTTCTGATAAGGGTATAAAAAGTAAACTTTCTCAATAAAATTGTCCATGCCTCAGTCTTGCTCTGGCCCCTCCAACCAAGTCTGGTTTCATGCCTTGACAAGCCATATCAAGGTAACCTTAGCTCAGTAAGGAAGTGCAGCACTTACACCTGGGGAAATGGAACATTACATCCTACCAGGAAGCTCATTAAGTTTGGCAAGTAAATGAGTCAAAGGTTTCAGGAAGTCCCTGAAACTGACCAGATACACTAGAGCTAGGCCCTTAGCTCCCCAAACTGACTTGTTTGAAACAAGAATTTTCCTACGTATTGATCTGCAGGCCAGGTTTCCTCAGGTTGCCACCCATGCTGGAGTGGATTGTAGTGATGGAGCTGTTTTTAATTACTTTTGCTCTGTAACCCCTCAACTATTCTCCCATTAGTAATCTCAATAAATCTGAAAATTCTCCTGTTAGTAATCTCACTGTTTCACTAATTTGGGTTTAGTGGCATCCTTATATTGGTTTGCTGTTTGTTCTCTATGTGGAGTGAGTAGACATTTGTTCATGCATCCCCAGAAATATTTCACACACCACTACACCACTGGGTTCTGCAAATATAATAACCCCATTCATATCTTGAGCAGTACAGTTTTTGTGTAACATGCTGGGACTATGGGGAAGGAAAGTACAATAGTTAATTTTGATTGTCAACTACATGGAATTTAGAATTATCATGGAAATAAACTTCTAGGCATATCTGTGCATGAGTTTCTAGATTAGATTAATTGAGTTGGAAAGACCCACCTCAAATGTGTGTGGTACCATTCCAAAAACTGGGATTCTTTCTTTCTTTATTTTTTTTTATTTATTTTTTTTTTTTTTGGAGCCGAGGATCGAACCAAGGGCCTTGCACTTGCTAGGCAAGCACTCTACCACTGAGCTAAATTTCCAACCCCAAACTGGGATTCTTGAATAAGTAAAAAGTAGAAAGTGAGCTGAATACCTTCATTCAACTCTCTCTGATTACTGACTAAGAATGGAATGTGACCAGCTGCCTTATGCTACTATTACAATATCAGACTGCACTCTCAAACTGCAAGCCAGAATCATTTAAACTGTTTCTTAGATATTTTGTCATAGCAATGAAAAAACTAACTAACATAGAAGTTACACTTTGGAAATTGGTATATATCAAATTTTCTAAGAAATTTGAAAATAAAATGATAAAGTCTAGCAATATGTAAAACTGGTGAGAAATGAGTTTCTTTCCTTGAGCCAGAAGGATCTTGGTTGATTTGTTTGCTTGCTTGTTTTTGATGCATTACATAGGCTGTGCTTCAGGGTGCCAATTGGTGGAGCTGGAAAGGTGGTAAAAAGGATAGAAGACAGGAGGATGTTTGAGGTGTGCTTGTAAAAGGGTCATGAGATCTGACTCACAGATAGTAGGACAGGTCTTAGAGTGCTGAGATATTGAGGCCAGGCATGGGAGGGAGAGAGCACACAAGCTCCCAGGTCCAGGTAAAAGGAGCTAGGGTAGGAGGAGATAGGCTAATGAGAATGTGTGATGTCTCTTCTAAAGAATACATTGTTCACAGAGGAAGACAGCAAAGTCATCTTCTGATAGGGCCAATATCATTGTACCTGTTGCTGGCCAGCAAAGAAAAGGGAATTTTAAGTGATAAATGGGGAGAACACATATGAATGGATTAAACTCACCTATGCAAACTAGTGATTGCTAAGCTGATGAACATTCTCTCTTTAGGTTTTAATCAAAGAGGGGTCATCTAGGTTTGGCTGCACTTCATTGGGATCTGCCCTGCGATGCTGTTGGCTCTATACAGAGTCACTAATCTTTCTGAGAAGCCTATCACACTCTGTTTTCTCTGATCGCTATGCCTGTGCTCATATGAACCATCTAAGAACCTTCTCTACCCAGTCAGCTCTTCCTTGCCATCCAGATCCAGTTTGCATTAGGAAGGAAGTAGTGATGTGTAGAGGAGACCTGTGCATTCCTGAGGGCCTCCACATCACCTGTTCCCTCCTCTGTACCCACCTGTACTCTATGCCCACTTCCTCTACAGTCTTCTGTACTTTCCTCTTTGCACGAATCCCTTCATAACTCAATCTGGTTAAGACCTGATTAAACTTGAGCACAACTAGACTTGACAGTGCTTTCTCTTCCTCCCCAGTAGTTTGTGATGGATTAGCTCTAGTTGGGGATTCACAAATTTGCATTTCTAGCTGTTTCCTGGGTGATGGCAGTGCCAGTGAGAAGAAGGAGCATGGCTCAGGGCTGAACTGGCATCCATGGCAAGTCTACACTACAGTATGTGCCTGGACTTAGGAGCTCAGACATGTTTGATGGAGAAGCCTTGGCATGTAGGCTGAGAGGAAAGATGAGAAGTGAAATACCTGAATGGAAAGCTCTGGCCCCTCTCGGCTAATCTTCACCTGATGCACCCTTCTGTTGGCCAAGTTCTCTGTGCTGATGGTGAACACATGACTTTCTTCCTTGTTTAGCCGATAGCGAACTTGTAAACTTCCTTGAAAGCAAAGAAGTGGGGGAAGGATTAGAACTAAGAATAGCAAGTACAACATAGAAAGATGTGATTAAACTGTTCATGAATTGGTCATTTTGTTTCTGTTTCTGAGTCTCAACGACTCAGCATTAAACTTTTGTAAAATCAATATGTTCATCAGAGTTGAAATACAAACTTCTGAATATAGCTACTAAGTAAAGTGAGTGTGTCTCTGTATTGATCTTGTTGTTGTTTTCTATATTGGCATTTTAAATTAAAATTCTAGTTTGAGATCAGCATGGTGGTGTAGACTTGTAATTTCAGCACTTTGGAGGCTGAGACAGGAGAATCAGGGTTACAGGACAGCTGGACTACAGAGTAATCCTGCCTCAAAAAGGCAACTAGAAGAAAGAATAGGGAGAGAGGGGAGGAAAGAAAGGAAAAGAGAGAGGGAAGGGGGAAGGGGAAGAGAGGAAGTCAGAGGTCCACTTTGACAAGCACTCCTACAGAACGGTTTTGTAATTGGAATGTGAGATCATGAACATGACTTGATTATTGTCATGACGTGATTCTCTAGAAATCACCTTCCTCCTTCTGAGCTTGAGAAAGAGGAAATCTACCCTTTTCCACCAACTGATGTGTAATACAATGTTTCAGTTTAAGTGTGGTCTAAGGTGTGGTGACCAACCTAAACCTTCATGGTCCCTTGGGAAATTCAAATTTTACCAGGAGAGTGTTTTTCAAGCGACTGTTCACTATCCATGAGTTCAGGAAATCAGTCTGTTGAATCTCAACATCAGAGGCTGAGATTCAAAATGGATGGAAACTAAAGGGGATTTAAGAGAGTCTAGAAACACGTAGGAAGGAGGGAAAGAAGAGGATTGAGGGGCTGAGGAAGACAAAGCATTGCAGCATAAGCAGAATGGCTACTTTAGTGTCAACATCCTTAGTCAATTTGATAGCTACTCTACATGAAAAAGTGCCATGGAAGGCAGACATTCATTGGCTTCTTTATCCTAGGCATGTCTTCCCATTTCACCTCTCCAACACCGCTAGTGAGTGGCCCAGATTGCTCTGTCTACTCTGAGGATTCACGTGTACTGTACAGTTGGAGTCTTCCTCAGACACCAGAAGCTCTCTCCTTGAGTACACAAGAGAGCACACAATGCTGAGAACAGAGTACAGTATCATACTCTGAGTGGCATTAAGGAGAAAATACATTTACTCAGATTTAGACCAAGTATGATTCTGATCCATCCCTTCACATCCTCCCATTTCTGTGACCTGCCTCGACCGATACATTTTCCCATTGCCGACAATCATAGAAAAACAAAAGGGCTTGTGTTCAAGATGGATATTCTTAGTCATCATGCCAGTGTTTGAATCCTCTTTTCCTTTCTCTGCTTCTTTTTGTGTTTGTTAATATTCATTGTCTCTCTCTTCCCTAGGGTTCCCTATCACCACAGTCCTCCCTCAGGCCTACACAATGATAAACACTTTAGGTTTACAGTCCCAGAGGTAGCAAACTGTAACAGGGAATGCACTGTCAATATAACAAACTAAAGAATTGGCTAAGTGCCAAGTCAGAAGTGCATTGAGAGCAATGCATCATACTGCATTTATCTCCCACTTGGTCTCATTTTTCTCTCTAGCCTACATTAGCCGTGCTGTGCATAAATGGGACACTTCCTCTGCATGGATCTGGGCAGAGATTTTCTGTTTACAATATGGAAGTTAAAAATAAAAGTGATTTTTGAGATGCAGTTATCTCCTCCTCTCTAAATATGTTCCTGAAATAAGCATTTGTAATAGAATGCACTCTGGTCACCAGCCAGTACCTCATAAAATTATAGTGGGTTCTTTTAATGTTAATACACTCAAATTTTATCTATCTTCTTTTTTCTTCCATTTTTATACCTTTGAGCCAAATCTATACCTTTATTCCCTTCTGTGTGTGAGAACCTCACAAAGTTATCATCAATACTACTTAGAAAAGTAATAGTGATGTCTGGTGAGATGTCTCAGCAGGTAACGGTGTTTGACTACCTGCATTCTATTCCTGGGTCCCACAAGGGGAGAAGTGACTCTCAAAAGTTGTTTTCTGACTTCTACATACATGGCATGGCACAATGAACACTCATGAATATATTAATATGATAAAAAGTATTTAATTGAAAATAATAGTGCAAAACTTATACTAAAAACAAACAAACAAGCAAAACCCTAGAACTAAACATCACAATGAGGATCCTTCTTCAAAAGAATCACATTCTAAATAATAACCTTGTCAAACTGGACAGAATTACATTGCTTGCCTTACTAAGCAAATTCACCATGATTGAGTTCCTGCCTTCCATGTTCATCTAGAAAGTTCTTTCCTTTTTTTCTCTTAATTTTATAGATATAAAAAAAAATGAAAGTTTTGGAAATTGAAGAACTTCTTAAAATATGTACTGAATAATTTTCAGAGTCAGATGTAGCATCTACGTCTTAGTTGTTTCAATACTCATGGGTTTTCTTTAGAATGCAATAGTACTGAATAGCCAGCCATCCCTTTCCAGAGGGGCCTTCAGTGAGGAGAAGCTTTCACATTAGGCTCCTTGCTCCTCGTCCTTCAGAATTCATCATGATGTTTCCATTGGGAAACTACCTAGATTCTTTAAGCTCATAGACTTGTCTATCTTTACCCTAGCATACACTGTGGTATATTGATTATAATCTGCATATTGTGTAGAGGTCAGAACATAGTTTTGGGGTATATGTGTGTGTGTGTGTGTGTGTGTGTGTGTGTGTGTGTGTGTGTGATGTTTATTTGTATATATATGTAGTGTGCATATAACCCACTGTGCATAACCATTTGTGCACCTGTACAGGCTAAAGGTCTAGAGTAAGAGTCTCCCTTGGTTTATCTCCTCCTACTTTTTGCCTTAAAAAGCTGCTAGCCATTGTGTTTAATTCCCAGTCTAATCCAGTAGGATTCCATCTTAACTAAGTATATCAGTTCATATTCTATTTCCGAATGTCATTCTAAATTCTGTAAAGATGTTAAACTGGCTTGGAGAGTTTAAAAATTAGATTTACTATCAATATAATTAAATATTTTTGGTTAGTGAATTTTGCTTCAGGATCTGTCATAACTTGTTTTTTTCGTCGGGCAGTGGTGGCGCACGCCTTTAATCCCAGCACTCGGGAGGCAGAGCCAGGTGGATCTCTGTGAGTTCGAGGCCAGCCTGGGCTACCAAGTGAGTCCCAGGAAAGGCACAAAGCTACACAGAGAAACCCTGTCTCAAAAAACCAAAAACAAAAAAAACCCTATTGTTTTCATCCTTTTTTATTCAGTCATTGAAGTTATTGAGACTAAGGTTATAGCTCAGTGATGGAGTACTGTGGTTAACACTCACAAGGTCATGTGATCCCTAGCATGGCAAAAAACAGCAACCACAACAGAAAAAGCAAAATCACATGTGTATTATTATTTTATATCAAATTCAAATAGAAGGGAATTAAAATCTGTGAAACTAATCTTAACATGTGAACATTAGTCATTTTATAGAGCTCTTCTCTTACATTTAATTATGACTTATATAGCAACTGAAGTTTCATCATGCTTGCCTCCTCTTAGATCCCACCATAAAAACACAAAGTGTGGTTTAGAAGGCTTGAGATCAATGCATACAATAACGCCACTCTGGTTTCACAAAACAGACCAGAAAAAAATACACCTAGCTTGAGAAACTACTTAAGCCCATTCTTAAGCTAAACCCATTTTCCAGGGCTTGTATTCACACTGGCTTGTACAAGTGATGGTTGGATGCAGTGATATAGTTATAAAAATCTAGAAGACCCATAAATTCTCTTAAAAAACTGCATAGATTGGAAGAACTACTATCATAAAATGTTCATACTGCTCAAGGCAAATTACAGATTGACTAAAATATGTATCAAAATTCTAGTCACAATGTTTAATAAAATAGACTCCTAAATTCATATGGAACTGAAAAGACCATAAAGGATAAAAAGAATTTTGAGAAACAAAAGCAACACAAAAGACCCTAAGGAGTAAACAGAATTTTGAGAAACAAAAACAAAACCATCATGGATGTAAAATAATATGAAAAAAATCAATAGTATTTAAAACAGAATGGTGCTGGTGTAGAATTAGACATCTAGATCTATGTAACAGAATAAAGAGCTCATAGCTAAACATACACACACAAAGAAAAGTACCCAATGATTAAAATATTTTTGTTTTTTTCTTGAGCATTTCATAGATGTATTCTGATCATGTCCACCCCACACTGACTCTTATAACTCTTCCCAGACTAAGTCTTGAAAAATCTCAAAGAACACATAAAGGGACATGGCCGGCCTCTTTAGTAAATAACGATGAAAGAACTAATGAAGCTCCCACAAAAGAACAAAATGAGATATTTTTTGGAACACATTCAGAAGCTGACCTAGAACATATTAAAAGCTAAACTTTATGATCTAAAACTAAAAAACTACTAGAGAAAAAAATGAAAAACATTTCTTAAAACTGTGAATTCAAAATTAAAGGTTATAATAGCCAGAAGATAAGGTGGACTGCATCAAATGGAGATGCTTCTTGGCTTCCTAGGGCGAGGGCCAGCCAGATGGTCAGCTATGACAGTCACTGCTGAGCAAGCCTGATGAGTTCAAGCTCCAGAACCCATGGGGGAAGGAGAGAACAGACTCCTGAATGCTGTCCTCTCATTGCTCAAGTTCACCTTGGCACAGGCACTTACACTTAATACAGACTTCATGGACCCACATACACACAAATAATACATGAATTGAATATCATTTTTAAAGCTCATGTACAGCATACAGAATAACCAATATAAGAAAATGGTGACCAACAAAATCGAAAAAAAAATCGCCTCAAAACAGATTATATAGCAGAGTCTACAAACATCCAAATACATAAAGATTTTACTACTCAGCGGGCATACAAAATACATAATCTGGATGAAATGGACACATCCTGAATGGATATTTTCAAAGAAAACACACATTGTCTAAAGGGAATAAACAGTACTCAACCAGCTGGCGGTGGTGGCGCACGTCTTTAATCCCAGCACATGTGAGGTAGAGGCAGGTGGATCACTGAGTTTGATGCCAGCCTGGTCTACAGAGTGAATTTCAGGACAGCCAGTGCTGTTACACACAGAAACCCTGTCTGAAAAAAAAAAAACAAACCATAAAACCCAAAAATGCTCAACCCTCATCAAGAAGTGTGAATCTAAACCATACTGAGATATGATCTTACACTCACTGGCACGGGCATTACTAAAATGACAAGAGATCACAAAAGTTTGCAAGACAATGAAGAAAGAGGAACTCCTACAGACTATGCATGAAATATACATCATACAGCTTTTTGGAAAATAAGGTGGGTGCTTGTGTCTTAGTGTTTAAAATACGGGTGTGATGAGCTGACTCAGTCAATAAAGGTGCTTGCTGCTAAGGTAGAAGAACTGAGTTTGATCCACAAGAAACATGGGGTAGATAGAGAAACTGATTCATCCAAGTTGTCCTCTGACTGTCATAGCCTGTGCGCGCGCGCACGCACACACACACACACACACACACACACACACACACATGCACACACAGAGGCATCAAATAAATACACACAAAAAAATAAATGTATTGAAATTTTTTTGAATGGAACTACCGTGTGATTCAGCTATCTAATATATATTATATATTCATATATTATATATATAATGGGAATAAAATAAAGATTTTAAAGAGATACCTGCCTCCCACATGCCTTTCTCTGCATGAGAGACATACTCCAAATATTAATCTAAGCCTTTGAAGTCTGCTGAGGCATAACTGAAGGAAATGTGCCTTATGTATACAGTATCTTTTAGAAAAAGGACAACTTTCCATTTGTAACATGGATGTGCCTGGGTGCATTCTGATACGTGGAACAGTACAGAGACAGAAAGACTGCACAGGTTCTCACTAACACTGGACTCTGAAGATGTCGATCCCATAGACTCACTGAAGAGAGAGGCGGTTAGTCCAGGCTGAGACAGAGGTGAAGATCAAAGAGCACATCCCTCCAGCTATAGGAAGAAGAACAAGTTTTGGGGAGATAATACATTTATAGCTGGAAATGGAACTGTTAATTTTTTCTATACATATATTTAATCATCAAAAATAAATAACTACAACAATAAAAAAGCCTCTAGTTTAGAATAAGGACCTGAGTAAACAGCCAAATTTCCCAAGAAAGTTTTCTTTATACTCATAACCTGATAATATGATGAATGTCTTATAAATCCCCCTTAATGTCAATTAGAATTTCAGCTCTAGATACCACCACTCACCCACTAGAATAAAAATGAATACAAAGGCACAAAACCCTCTCTTCATTTGTGTGTGGTTTCTATTGTGGATAAGAGTTCCAAGAGGGAAGGGTGACATTCATTAGGAAGCCTAACTAAGCACTGGATTGGTATCTACAGACATAGTGTCCATGGGAACAGGGACAATATGCTGAGGTAAACTGTAGCATTATCAAAGGATTGTACTAGTTTGGAACCAAGAAATGTCCATATCTTACCATGGCCTAGTCACACTGCCTGTGGACAAGGATATGGTGTCTCCCATACAAAGTTATAGGAAGGATAACAACTCTTTCCCCCCTTTTTTTTAATTAACTAAATTCATTCATTTTTTATGTCCTAACTGCAGTTTCCCCCCACTCTTCTTCTTGCATTTCCTCCCCCCACCTCCCCTTCCTCTCCTCACCTCCATCATGAGACCACTCCTCCTCTGTTCATGTTCAGAAAGGGGCAGACCTCCCATGGGTGTCAACAAAGCATGGTATATCAAGTCCAGGTAAGACTAAGCTCCTCCCCTCGTATTAAGGATTGGTAAGGCAACTCAGTATGAGGAATAGGTTCCTAGGAACCAGGCAAAGCATCAGGGACAGGTCCTGCTCCGATTGTCAGGAGTCCCACAAGTAGACCAAGCTACACAACTGTCACACATATGTAGAGGGACTAGGTCATCCCATGTGGGCTCCTTAGCAGTCAGTCCAGTGTCTGTGAGCTTCTATGAACACAGGTTATAGAACTGTTCATTTAACTGCATCACTTATTACAGAATCATAATTTATTTACTCTGCACACACTGAATATTTGTCGACTTAAAGAAGTAAGATGGGGAACTAGAATGATGCCTTAGCACTTACAAGCATGTGTTGCTTTCACAGAGGACCTGAGCTCAGTTCCCAGCACCCTTGTGAGGTAGCTCACAGCTGCCTGTAACTCTAGTTCCAGGAACTTAATGGCCTTTTCTGGCCTCTGACCCCTGTACATATGTGCACACACATACACACACACACACACACACACACACACACACACACATACATGCACACAAATGCACACACACATGCACACACATACACATGCACACACACACAAATGCACACACACACACACACACACATACGCACACACACTATTTAAATATAAAGAAACCTTTAAACAAACATTGAGATTACTCTGCTTTTAAAAACCTAATATTTGGAAGCTTATTGGCAAAGCTGTAGTTTGTGGAAATTATAGTCACCTTTGGAACAAAGGTAAATATTAAGGTTATTTCACACAATTTCTATCTTGCATCAGGGAAGAGCAGGTTAATTGGAAGAAAATCAGTCATCCAGGAGCTCTTTGAGTATTTCTCCTGAATTAGTAACTCCAACGCTCTAAGCTTCCTTTATCCACTCTGCTCTTATGGCTTTCTTGGGCTCAATTCATTCCTTATTCAAAACATCCTTGAAAATCCTTAGAGGAAGTCATAAGCAGAGCCAAGGCCTCCAGTGAATTCAGTGGATGGGCTCCGATTTACTTCATTCAGCCGTACTCTAAGCACTTTAATAAGAAACAATTATCTTCTTCTATTTCACTGCTTCTGTTTACGCTAGCACAAAATATCCCACAACCTGTCCTACCTTTAGCTCAAAACATGTTTGCATAGAATCAAGTCCCATTACTGTAACTAAATGCAGACCAGTTACCACTTTCCTGTGGCACTCCATTCCTAGCTATTTCCTTATGTCCTGGTTCACAGAATAGGAGGCTTTCTTGAATGGCAGGAAAATATGCTGACTGATGAAATGACAAGTTTCTTTAATTTTAATTTCTTCCTTGATAAATATTAGATTTCAACCATTGATTTGACACAATCTGAAATCATCTAGGAAGAGAGACTTAATGGAAGAATTCTCTAGATCAGCTTAGCCTGAAGGTAGGTCTTGGAGAGTGGGCTATCTTCACTTTTAATTGATGTGGGAGGACCCAGCCCACTTTGAGTGACAGTATTTCTGAGGCAGGGGATCCTGAACTATATGCATAGGAGAGGAAAAAGCAAGCATTTCTCTCTGTTCTTGACTGTGGATACAGTGGGAATAGCTTCCCTCACCTGTCTCTACAGTGATGGGCTGTAATGTAGAACTGTATGCTGCATAAACCCCTTCCTGCCATAAGCTGCTTTTGGCCCATGTGTTTTATCACAGAAACAGAAATGGAGCTAGAACAGGTGTGAACAAATCCAGTCCAGCTCTCTGCTTCACATCTATGCTCTGAGCTCAGTCTTCACCACATGTATATGAGACACTGGTTCCATGGGAGAGACTTAGTGATCCTTTATGTGCTTAGAGATCACATTAAGCTACTAAAGATATGTCTTTCTTTCTTTGGAGACCAAATTAGAATTCACTTCCATTAAGAAGAAAACATTTTTCCTATTTGTTTATGATTTATGTGATTTGAAGGCAGCAGTCATTAGGACTCAATATACTAATTAGTCTTTGAAGTAGTCCCAATGAGGCAGCTTTGTGAATTTCACATTACACTTTATGATCTCCTTTCTTTTGACTATAGACACTCTTGATAACAACACTTAAAACTTTAAAATATTTGGCAGTAATATCACTCATGTGTGTCTTCGAGTACTCTGTTTCAATGGCCACAGACAGTGATCGAAGGAAGGAATACTGGGTGACCATCTGACGCTTGTTGCCTCCTTGCTGGAATGCTCCTCAGATGTCCTACTTCTCTCTCACAAGGAACTCCCTCCTATGTTCTTATCTTTCTTTCGTCTCGTGCAGGGTTCAGCATGTGCAGGTCATCTGCTGACACGTTCCATTCAAGTTGGACATCCCTCTGCATGCACAGTATACAAGAACCAGCTCATAAGCAAGGCACCAGGGAGCCATGGAGAGCTATAGCAGTCATTACAAGGTGGTCAAAAGAAATATTATAAGGAAGCTGACCCAGGTCTGGACAAAGAAATCATAAAAGATGTTTCAGAGTAAAAAAATCTGAGTTGGTGTCTGGAAGACCATGTAAAATTTAGCAGTAGAGGGCTGAAAAAAAAGGCTTAGTCTGTAATGTGCTTGCTAGAAAAGCATGATAACTTTTTTTTCTTTTATTTACAGCATCAATGTAAAATCTGGGCACAAGGCACATACTTGCCACCTCAGTGCTAGATGAAGTGGAAACATGTGGATCCCTAGTTAGCTGGCCAACCAGCCTACCCACTCAAAGAGTTTCAGTTTATGGTAGACCCTGTCTAAGAAAATAAGCATGTGGAGAGACATAAAGGAAGACACACTACTGACCTCCAAATCCATACACACATGTGCACATAAACACAAACATGTACACATGTATAGCACACACCAACACACATACACACACCAAGCACACACAAGAAATAGAACTAGAATGTTTTACTAGAGGAAAGAATATGTAAAAATCATCGAAACAGGGATACTTAGAGATAGTTAAGTGGGGAAGAGTACTTGTGCAAGCATGGGGACCTGAGTTTGAAACCCCAGCACTCACATAAAATCTGAGTATGGCAATAACTGCATAAAATCAAAGCACATTTAAGGTACACAGAAAGGCAGATCTTGGGAGGTCTCTTTAGTCAGCTTTGAGTTCAGTGAGACACCCTGTATCTAGTTGCCAGTCAGTCAGGCTGCAAGATTCTCCTGACTATCATGCCTGGGTCATCCTTCCTTCACCAATTCCATACATCTTCTCGGGACCTATTAACTACTGGTGCTGGCCTCCAGCACATCACCATCAAGCCACAACCTTTCCTTTCTCATTCATCCCCATGATCTCACATTTAAAACATAAATAACTTTAAAAGTCCAATAGTCTTTACAAATTCAAACTCATTAAAATTTCAATCCCTTTAAAATATCCAGTGTCTTTAAAACTCCAAACATTTTTTAATTCAAAATATTTTTATTGTGTACTCTTGTAAAAATCAAAGTTAAGTTAAACACTTTCTTACTTCAAAAAGGAAGAACCTGGGCATAGTCCCAATCTGAACAAAGTAAAACCAAACTCACTACAGTGTAAATAACTCATTCATTGCCTAATGTCTGGGGTCTTGTCATGATCTTCTAGTCATGGTCTTCTATCATGATCTTCTAGTCATGATCTTCTAGTCATGATCTTCCTTTGACTCTGCCTTCTTCAGCACACAGGTTGTTTTCTAGGTTGACTGGCTCTACTCCATGCCTGCTGCTTTCCTTGGTGGCCATCCCATGTTACTGGGGCCAAAATGCTGGTGTTTTCTTCTGCAGCTGGGCTGTACTTTCACTAACAGCGGCTTCAAGACTCTCTTTAGGGACTCCACAGCTGACATAGTGTCAAGCCTCAGATGCTCTTGATGATCCTTTTATGCTACAAAACCAGTACCACCTGGATGATTCTTATACTACTAAGTTTGGCTGACAAAAGGCGGAACAACATTGGCATTTCTGGAACATAGCTTCTGTAAACTGACCCTGAGCAAATACTTCCCAGAAGATTTCACCTCAATGATGCTATTATCTTCTTAATCATGACAGATTCTTCAGCCGACCAGCATCATTATCCCAACAAATCAAATGTTTCACTTTAGTGGTTTTGTATTTAGTTAATCAGCCAGTTCTTCAGCTCCTGAACCACAGCTAACCTTCAGCTAACCTGAACCAAAGCTTCTTAACTCAAATGTCCTGGTAGAGCCTTGCTTCCCTCTGAAACTTCACAAGCCAGGCCTCCATCATCTGCACTGCTCTTAACATTCTTATCTCCCAAGCTCCTACAGAGCATCTCGCTAAGCTCTCAACACTCAATGGCTTTTCTAGCCCAAAGTGCTGAGGTCCTTCCACAGTCCTCCCCAAAACATGGTCGGGTCTGTCACAGCAGTTTCCCACTCCTGGTACCAACTTGTCTTAGTTAGAGTTACTATTGCCATGATAAAATGCCATGACCAAAAGAAAATCAGAGAGGAAAAGGTTTATTTGACTTATATTTTTACATCTTAGTTCATCATTGAAGAAAACCAGGACAAGAACTCAAACAGGGTAGGATCCTGGAAGCAGGAGCTAAACCAGAGGCCATGGAGGCATATTTCTTACTGTCTTGCTATTCATGGCTTACACAGTCTACTTTCTTATAGAACCCAGGACCATCAGCCCAGGGGTGGAACACACACAGTGGTTGGGCCCCCTGGCATTAATCATAGATTAAGAAAACAACTTACAGGCTTGCCTACAGCCTGATCTTGTGGAGGCATTTTCTTAATTGGAGTTCCCTCCTATGAGGTGACTTTAGTTTTTGTCAAGTTGACATAAAATTATCCAACATAGAAGCATTAAAAATATGTTTTCTGGGGAACTAGGGAGATGGTTCATGGGTAGAAGTGTTTGCTGAGATGACTTCTGGCTTTTACACACACACACACACACACCTCCTGGGTTTAACATGATTTCACTTGTTCAGTGGTGTGAAAGGTGTAGCTTGGTCGGAATAAAATCTACATATGTGGGCCTTGTATCTTCTCAGTGTCTGTTAGCATTACAATAGTGTTCTGCCAAGTATGGAGAAGACAAAGTAATTTGAGCTGGCTTCAGGCATTTCCATAAATGAAAATATAAATGATGGTCAATTATAGATGACTTCCTAAACCACTTTCTGAAATCATTAACACACAGAATAACTAGCTCTTAAATAGCTTCAGGCATTTCCCACATGCAGCACATCACATAGCCACACTGTTTTGCTTGTTGTCATAGAGTCAATCCATTACTGAGCTTCTTGGAGTAAGAGGGAGGGAGAATTGCAGCAAGTTCCGACTCTGAAATCTTACCTATGCAGAGGCGAGGACACCATCCAGGATGTTGTTCTTCTTTGATCCATTATTCTATCTAACTTATCCTTCCTTGGAAATGGGAGCACAGGTATGCATCCATCCAGAGAAGGGGGGATTGGGGTCTACAGAGTGCCTGCTGTGTGCCACACTTGCTTTTTATGTGTCTTTGGCTGATGTAGTGGAGCTCTTGAGATTACCCAGTATTCAGGATCATACAATCTGTTTCTTGTCCATCAAAAGACATAATCTTAGTTTCCTGTGCCTGTCCTTAACAATAATAGCTTTTTCCCAGAATTAGAACTGTGGTGGCATAATAATTTGTAATCACTATTATTATTATTATTATTTTTTTTTTTTTTTTTTTTTTTGGTTTTTCGAGACAGGGTTTCTCTGTGTAGCTTTGCGCCTTTCCTGGAACTCGCTTTGGAGACCAGGCTGGCCTCGAACTCACAGAGATCCGACTGGCTCTGCCTCCCGAGTGCTGGGATTAAAGGCGTGCGCCACCACCGCCCGGCTATTATTATTTTTAAAGCTAAAGCTAGTGAAATGTTTAGTGGCTCAGTGCTTGCCAGTCAAGCAGATGACCTCAGCTTAATCCCATTAACCCTAAGTTTATAAAACCATCATGGATGTGGGTATATGAGAAGACAGGGAGGGCATCCCCTCTGATCTGAGCTAGGAAAGAAATAAGAAACAAAGTCTAGGATAATTTCTACTTACCTCCTCAGACCTTCTTAAGTGTGTGGTATGTAAAAGAAAGTAAAGCATATCACCACAGGCTTTTGCTAGTATGTACTTATGCAGCATGCTCTTGCTTAGATTTATATGCCTTAACCTCCAAAGAAAGAGGAACATGCCCAAAATGCATTGAGAGATGTGCTAAAGATCCCTATTGTCTAAAGGCATGGTAAATACCATGGGTCATGCTTACAGAATTAAAAACAAGAAAAAAACATCAATAATTTGCCTTGAAGAGAAAAACAGAGATTATATAATTAATGTAACTGATTATACATCTTTCATGTTGTAAAATTAGAAATTAGGCAAAAAAAGGTAGGTTCATAGTCTGTGAGTGGTGCCATGTTATTGAGTTGTGACATGACATACAGTCTGTATCAAGAGCCAACATATGCCTATTGAATAGACAGTGTGCCTTCCTTTGGTTTATGCTGGATTTCCAGAGCCAGGTGCTTTGCTCTGCATTCATAGAGAATATATATATATATATATATATATATATATATATATATATATATATATATATATACTAGGAAAGATGGATGAAAGGAAGGAAGGGAGAAAAAGACAGAGGGAGAGAGGAAGGGAAAGAGGGAGGGAGGGGAGTAATGGAGTGAGTGAGGGAGACTGTAAATATCAATCCAGACAGAAAGGGAGTGTCATGATACATAGAAAGTTCTTGGGAAGATACAAAGGATGCAGAGGGGTTAGTAAAAATCCTGAAATGCCCAAGCGAGTGTACAGTCTTCACATGAAATATCCTTTCTCTAGCAATTTCTCCTGTAGCTAAGCAAATTTATACTCCTGCATCATGTTAGCTAACACAGGCTCTCAAAATAACTAGGCTCTAAGCAGAGTGCCAAGAGCATGGTAGCAATTTATGCCTGCCATATGGAAGTCAATGACAGGCTGACTACTGCCACATTGTATGGGTCACACATTAACTAATCTTCACTCTCCTACCCAGATAATGTGTGACTCCTATTCTGTAGCCTAAGTCGCATGTAGCCCTCTTTCTTATCTCAGGCTACTTTCTGATGGTGTAAGACTTCCTCATTGTCAGTCCTTGTGGAGTGCACACCTTGCTTTGTGTGGGAGCCTTAATACTTACTTCATAGTCTGACCCTACTGCTTGCAGCTGGGTTAATAAATCTCTTCTCTGACAAATAATTAAACTTGGTGCCTCTCTCTTTATATCCTGTCCATCTTTAACCCTAACACATCAGGCCTGTGGTACTATCACTGTACTATGAAGAAGCCTTCCAACCAATCACATAATAATATCCAGTCTGTGCCCTATATTTTCATGTTATGTATGAATTTGTCTCGTGGCTCTATTTTTAGAAAGGCCCTTCTGGATTCCTGTATTATATCTATCAGAAATCACAGACAAACCATTTATCTCTGACTATGCCTTGCACATAGTAGGTGTTGCTTAAATATCTACTTGATCAATTAACAAATTGAGAGAATCTAAAATCACCTAGGAGACAAGCCTCTGGGCCTGTCTATGAGGGAGCTACTGGAATTAAGACCGGGAGCTACATCTTAATCACTGTCAGCACCATTCCACAGGCTGGGGTCTCAGTTTAAGTAAATGTGGAAAGAGGATTGAGCACCAGCATTCCTTCTTCCATCTGTGGATCCAATGTGACCATCTGCCCCTCATGTCAACCTGACTTTCCAAACATGATAGACTGTACCCTAAAATGATGCAGCAAACTAAACCTTTACTTCCTTAAATTACTTTAGTTGGACATTTTATCATAGTGCTGAGAAAAGTAAGGAATGTACCTACCAAATGAGGTAATTCATTTCTGTGATGAAGAACTTTGAACATTCCTAGAACTGTAGATTTACTAGAGTAGGAGTTTGAAGATTTAGTGATGATTCTAATTGTGAGGGAAATTCATTATTTCTCTGGAATCAATCACCTGAAGGAACAAGCAACTTTGGAGGGCTGTTTTGGCCCAGAAAACAGGATTTTAAGGAATGTATTTTACTACATATGGAAAAGCCTGGCAACTAGGGTGGTGCTACCATTAGTGCCAGGAGTGGGAGGTAGCTGCTAGAATTAAGAATTATGTATGGATTTGTCTCTTAGCTCTATTTTCAGGAAGGCTCTTCTGGAGTCCTGTATTCAATCTACCTGAAAGCCCCATCTTCACAGATTAATCATTTACACCTCAGCAGGTCAGGGAGTTCTTTAAACTCTTCACACCTTAGCAGGTCAGGAGCAGAGACGGGAGTAGAAGAAGCACTATCACAGTGTAAGATACAGGTCTTTCCCTTTCTGCCCACATTCCCCAGCTGGGCTCACCATCCTAACAGTTTTATACCCTCCCAAAGCATCAGCCTGGCACTAAGTGTTCAAACACATGTGCCTATTGATGACATTTTAGATTCAAGCTATAACATATCCCCCCAAACCCAGAGGTTAATGATTATCTCACAATATAAAATCACATAGTCCAATTTTAAAAGTCTCAATAAAATCTCAACAGTTCAAATACTGTTAAGTAGTCCAAAATCTCTATTAAGACTAAAGGTAATCTCTTAAATTAAAGCCACCATTGAATAATAAAATAAAATAAAAATCAAGTTACATACTTCTAATATACAGTGTCAGGGGATAAATATTCACATTAAAAATGGGAAGAATGAGAGGCTAGTAAGGGAAAATGGGAAAAATTAGCCTGAATCCCGGAATAGGGCAAAAGCAGAACTCTATAGCACCTCAGGTAGAGGAAACATGACTGGGGAATTCCATAATTCTGTCGTTTGTCAAGGTAGGGAAAGCATAATGACTGGGACACTGCACAATTGTACAGTCCCTCACAGTAGGGAAGCAAGTGGCAGGAGAAGCTTCGTCTATAGTGCCTGGAACATAAAACAGCAACTCTTCACACTGCAATACATCAGGAGGAAGAAACAGGACCTGAATTAATGTTAGGATGTAACATTCAAAAAACTCCCCCGGAAGCCTAGGCTCTAGCTCCCGAAGGTTCCATGACATCCCAAATAGCACTATGAGAAGATTATGCATTCTCACACATAAACCTATATTAGACATTGCACAGCAGGTGATATTTTAAGATTCATTTTAGAAAATTTTAAAATAAGTTCTTAGTTTCAGTGAAAAGATACTCTGGGGTAGATGGGGATAGTAAATGATAAAATAAAGAAATATAGGTAGAAATCAGGAGAGACAGGATGAGAGAAAAAATTTCATTTAGACAGGATGTGCTGGCAGATGGTATTCATGAAGACAAAGGAAACAGCCTTAACTCTAGATGGTATATCCAGGGGTATCATGGACCTAACCTGGTCTGTAGGCCTCTCTCGCAGCACTCAGTTTCCTTGTCCATGGTAAATGGACCTTCTTTCAGCTTCTTCCAACTCCTACTTGTAGGAGACGTTTTCACAAGTCATTCCCTTTGCTGGAATCAACTGTTCCCAAATCAGCAAACACATCTACCCTCAGATCTCAGCTGAAACATTTCTCTTCTAGAAAATCTTCTTTGTCCGCATCCTTGCCCTCCTCCATCTTGAAATAGGCTCACATAGTATTAAAAAGGTAATAAAGTGTTGTGTGTTCTCTCACTTGAGGCTTGTCACAATATTAAATTATGTGTCTACTAGGGTATATATTTTATTAAAATGTGATCCTTCCAATGCAGTGTGAGCTCTAGGAGAACCAAGATTATGACTCTTTCATTAATCTTTGATTCTTCTGTATTGCTTAGTACTTAATAAAGTCCAACAGAGATCATTAATACAATGTGAAAGAGGAAACAAAAAGGTTTTACCACAAGCAGTAGAGCAACCTCATTTTGCATAGAATATTATGATTAGTTAAGTAACTGGCAAAGAATGTGAGACTGCGATTTTAGAGAGAAGTGGAGACCAAAAATGCCATTCTAAGAACCATGCACAGGAAACTGCTATAGACAGATGACTGACTTGTGTGATGCGTAGGCAGCCACACATAATATAACATTACACTAAAGTCATGTTTCAAGGTCAACTTCAGATTAGTTCCCCCCAGGTCATCAAATTAAAGTCTGGCTATGCTATATGCGATCACAAACCATGGTCTTCCATTAGACATCCCACACTTCTTTAGTAACAGAATGACTGTAGAGCTCTGTGGTACGTTGGCCATGTTCAAATCTTCAGCCTGTACACATACATACTCATCAACATGCTTTTTCTAAGAGTCAAGAAAGAAGAGTAATGGCTTCAGTCAGTCAGTTTGGGTCAGATTCCAGGACCTCAAGATACTGTCTAGATGGTCATAGTCAGTCACACAAGCAACCAAGCTTATTACCCTCTGGGTACAAAATGAAGATATAGTTCATAAAACTATACAGAATGAAGTTATCTGAAATACTTTGAGAATCTGGAACATAAAACTAAGAAATGTTAAGTTGCATTGCAATGATCATTTTGATGATTGTATTTTACACTCTCTAGTGCTATATCTTCAGCAATTCGATAAGGGACCAGGATAAACACTGCATCACCTTCATCACATTATCATTTTATTCACCATCATCTTTATCTTCATCATCATTAAATAGATGTCTTGGACTTGTTCCTCCATGTCATTGGTTTTTTTTTCACTGTTAAAATGATTCTGAATAGAGCTCTGTAAATGCTACATCACATTTAAGGGCTCCCTTCACACCACAGGGATTTGGAAAGGAAACAAGTGCAATGCTAAACACAGAGAGGACTGCCTGCAGAGTTCATCTCATTAGCAATTGATATAAACTGGAGTGTGCACAGTTTGCTGGGTAGGCAGAAGCCTAGCAGAATTCTCAAAGACCTAATCTTTTTCTCAAGTTCAGTTTTCTGTACTATGAGAGGAAACTTTAAAAACAGATGAAATACTGGAGTGTTTTATATAGAAAGAAATCAAAGGTTCATATTTATTTATGTTTTAAAGGAAAAAATGACTAAAAAACACATTTGGTGAATTCTAACTCAATTACATTTGAATTTTATGGTAACCAAAGAATGACCCACATATCTCTTTCCCCCCTTTTCTCTGGATAAAGGAGGGACAAAAAAAATAGAGCAAGCTGTGATACAAAGGACATTTTATTTGCATTCATTTCATCTAGAAAATTCCCTGTGCTAGAATAGAAACAGGTCTTTCAGCCACATTTGAGAATCAAGACAGTGAGGTACTTCAAAAGCAATTCATTAGCTCCTAATTGTAGAATCCTTGCCTATGCCATAAACTGTCCCTCCCCATTCATCATTATAGCTGATTAACACAATATGTAATAGCTAAAAGTTATTATAGGATCAGTCACGGTTTTCATACTAAAAGCCACTTCCTGTCACCTCCATGATCTTAAGTTCTCAGTTTACAGGATCATTCCCTCATGTACCCATGCTTCACGTTGGTGAAATTTGCCTGATGAGAGTTGGCAGTGTTCTTCCCTAGGGAGACTAGGGGTGCTTACTCTTCCCCTTGGGCAGTTGTGGTGCTGTTACTGTTATAATGCTTAGAGAGGCAAACACTTAAGTTGTCAGTGATGGGTGTCTTAGAAATCCAAGGTATTATTTATTGTTTGCAATTAATATTTGTAAAGTGCTTTGAAGTCCCTGGGGAAAGCTAGAATAGAAACACAAGGTGTGTGCATAATTACTTATACTTCAATGGGGATTATAGCCTCTTCTGGGAAGAGTGTATTTATATATCCACACAGAAGATACTTAAATGATTTCAAAACAACCCAGGGCATAGTCTTGCCTGACTGTGAGCTGAATTCATTTAGAGACTGCTCAAGAACACAGTACAGGCCGGGTGGTGGCGGTACATGCCTTTAATCCCAGCACTCGGGAGACAGAGCCAGGTGAATCTCTGTGAGAGTCCAGCCTGGGCTACCAAGTGAGTTCTAGGAAAGGCACAAAGCTACACAAAGAAACTCTGTCATGAAAAACCAAAAAAAAAAAAAAAAGGAACACAGCTAATCACAGGTAATCTCAAACTGATTACAAGGTAATCTCAACCTGAGAGACCACCACAAACTTTCACAATTTATCACAGTGGCACTCTTGCATATTGAGGGGGAAAGGAAATCTGTGATATTTAAGGACATGCAGGAAGGGCTTGGGTATCATGATGACAAAACTGTACCAGAAATCCTCTCCTGATCATGAAGCAGAATGGAAAACCAAAGTAGCATTTCCAATGGTTTCCTCTACAATTAAGCACATAAAATTCAAGGCATAAGAACTATACCAGTGATACTCAATCTTCCTAATGCTATGACCCTTTAATATACTTCCTTATTTGTAGTGACACTGGACAAAAAAAATTGTTGCTACTTTATAACTATACTTTTGCTACTGTTATGAATCATGATATAAATTTATGTATATTTTATATACATAATATTTGATATGTGACCCCAAAGACATTTTGACCGGCTGGTTGAGAAACACTGACCATACAGATGGATACAATATAAAATATGCAAGGTGGGGGAATTTATTTTAGAGACTGATTTCATTTCCAAATGGTATTGTAACCTCAATATTTACCCTGGCCTATTAGTTCCAGATAATACTAATGATACAATAGTATTTTTGTGACCTTGTCAAAGCACCTTGTTAATATTCATTCACTTCAGAACTTCTCATGAGGACTGAAACAGGACTCACTTCCTTAAATTTGTTTTTGGACATTATCTTTCTACAGTCATTGCAACAGTTAACATTGTCAACTTGACAGGCTCTAGCATTACCTAGGAGAGAAACTCCTGGGAAGGTCTGCAAGGCAGTTTCTAGATTGGATAAATTGAGGTAGGAAGAGCCATCCTAAATGTTGTAGCATCATTGCATGAGATGAGATCCTGGACAAGGAGAAAGTGAGCTGAGCATCAGTATTCATCTCTCTCTGTTTCCTTAGTGCCAATGTTATGTGACCAGATGCCTCATGCTCCTGTCTCCATGAGTTCCCACCATGATGGACTGTACCCTAAAACTGTGAGTCAAAGCAAACTGCTCATTCCTTAAGTTGCTTTTGTTAGGTATTTTGTCATAGCCATAAGAAAAGTAACTGAGCTGGGTTGTGGTGGCGCATACCTTTAATCCCAGCACTCAGGAGGCAGAGGCGGGTAGATCTCTGTGAGTTTGAGGCCCACCTGGGCTAGTTCCAGGAAAGGCACAAAGCTACACAGAGAAACCCTGTCTCGAATAAAAAACAAAATTAAAAAAATAAAAAAGAAAAGTAACCAATACAGTCATTTTCTGAAAAATAAAAATAAAAATAAAAAAGTTATCATCCCCAGGATCATAGATTTCTTCTTTGTAATTTCACTGTGCTTAAACCCACATCTGGCTCACCACCAACCACAAAACAAAAGTATAGTTCTCTCCCAGAAGATAATAATCTCAGTTCCAACTCTTCCTTTCACTCTTTTCTATTTCCACCACAATCTAGTGGGAGCAGAAGTATATTGGTTGAGACATCAAGGTCCTGCCCTTGATGACAATATGTGTGGTGTGGGTCAAGAGATAGGCCCATGAGCTCATTCAGGAAAGAAAGAGTTAAATTGTCCTTGACTGTGTGAATTCTGAAATGTCATCAGCAACCTCTGCTTCTTAGCTAAAAAATGAGGTTATTAATGTTTGCAGCACAGAGGTGTTTCTTAGACTTTTACAAAAAGGAAAGTGAGGGAGCAGCCTTGTGCCATCCATTGTAGGTGTTCATTGGATAGTTTTCTTGAGTTTTATTTGTGTGTATGTATGCATATGTGCATATTAATGTGTGAAGGTGAGCTTGTATGTGTGTGTGTGTGTGTGAGTGTCTGTCTGTCTGTCTTTCTGTTTGTGCACATGCAATGTAAAGAAATTGCCAGTTCCCTCAACTCTGTAGATCTTCCTGTTACTGCTCCCTGTTGCTGAGATTACATGTGCATGCCACCATGACTGGTATAAAAAATATTGGTTCTGGGGAATTTTATTTAGGTCCCCATGTAGCTAAGGCAATAGATCTAAAAGAAAAAAAATCTTAGCCCATCTGCATAATGATATGATGAAAGTATTTGATTATTTATTCTTTATGTGCGTATTCACTTATTTTTAATTTTTCTTCAATTAGTATTTGCTAATTGTGAACTATCCTAAAGCTACTAATAGGGCTGGGGTGATGACTCAATGGGTAAAACGTTTGTCTTGGAAGCACAAGGACCAGAGCTCAGATCCTCAGAATCGATGTAAAGCCAGACCACACATCTGTAACCCCAGAACTCCTATAGACAGAGGGGAAGCAGCAACACGTGACTCTCAGAGGTTTCGGGCCAGCCTGCTCAGTTCATGAAGTCCAGAACTAGAGACACTGTTTCAAACATAGGGAAAGTGAGAGCCCACACCTGAGGCTGTCCTCTGACCTCCGCACCTGCAGTAGAGGAAGGTGTTGGGTAAGACATGGAAGTGGCCCCATTCTCCCTGGTAGTCATGGTTTCTCCCTGGGCTCCCTCAGCAGGATATCGCACAGCTGCTGTCTGTTACTTACAGATCATGCTGTCGCCAGCCCCTGCTCCTATTGCCATTCAACAAGAAATATCTTCTGACAGCTTGCACAGGCTTCTGCTACAGCACCTCTCCTTTATAGCCTGGATATTTAAACATGAACTACCTCTCTGTATATGAAGCAGCTGGCTAGGAAGCCTGTGCCTTAATTAGCATCTTCTCCCTGGGGATTTGTGCTCAGTAAATTCACTCTTCGGAGAAAGTACAGCTGGTGAGATGAAACAACAGAGCTAATTGTCTACAATTTCATCTTTAGGGGAAACTTGTGAATGTTTGTGCATACACATGCCTGTTGGAGGGGCTCTTTGATATCACAGATATTAGAGGCCAGGTTCTCCTCTGAGCCAATCAGCCCTAAATTATGTTTTGCAGTGGCCATGCAGACTGATTTTAAAACAGAGTGTCAGCTACAATGCTATGACGTGTACCCCATCTCCACAGACTCTCATGTAGTCCATCATGATCTCACACCCAATATACAGCCAAGAGTGACCTTGAACTTCTGATCCTTCTGCCTCCACATGCCAACTGCTGGGATTAAAGGCATGCACCACCCTGCCTGGTGTATATGGTACTGGGGATGAATCCCAGGACTTTATGTAGGCAAAACAAGGTCTTTACCAACCGAGCCCCGGCCCCAGTTTGATCTGCTTCTTCATTTAGAGAGAGTTTATTTAAACCCACTTTGCCTCAATTTCCTTCATGGTGGTTTGGGATGATCCTGATAGCATCTGCCACATAAAATTACAAACCTAAACACATAGCAAGTGCTAGGTGACCTTGTTACCTGGTAAGTCTTTGTCAATGTGCAAGGCTCATGGCAAGTCCTGTCCTTCTTAGACAACTGCTAAGCAAATAGTCATATTGTAATAATAGAAAGCCACTTCTCAGGCACGTTCAACTATATGTACACAGCTCAGAGAGAGCTTAGAGTATTTTTGTTTTGGATTTTTTTTTCAATTTAAATCTTTTTTTTTTTTTTTGAGAAATTGTCTCCTGCAGATCAAACTGGCTTCAAATTCACCATGCAGCTGAGGGTCACCACAAGCTTCAAACTTTTGAGCCTCTCCTTCCCCTACAAGTGTCAGGCCTATATGAATGTGCCCCCAGGGGTGGTTCTATGGGGGTCAACCCAGCATAGCCTCCACCAACAGAGCTACATCCCTGTCCCTCCATTTGTTCTCTGGTTGTCACAGGCACACTGAATAGGGGGTCATGTGATATTTCAGTATCCATATGAATTATGTCATGTGATATTGCAGTATCTGTACACACTGTGCCATGTATTATTTCATTTACTCACACATACTGTGCAACTATTAAATCAGCTTAAGCAAAGCATACACCTCATTCATCATTCTTCTAAGATAAAAACTTCTTTTGATATATTTTCTTATAGCTTTTTGAAAGGCAGATTGTGATTTGTAGTCACTGTAATGAATGACACACACCTGAACATCTTATTCTTAATTTAGTACCCACTGGTCTCTTTAGCCTTCATTGGTTACTGGTCTATCCCACTGTTCTATGCCCCATGCTCTCCTACTATCCAACAAACAATATAATACTTGCAATTTCAATGAGACTAGCATTTTAGATTTCACACAAAAGCAAGATCTTGTGGTTCTTGGTTGGTTAATTTTGCTTACTATGATGGATTTTGATAATCTACAGAAACTGTGTTGGTTATTCTTGTGGATATATCTATCTATCTATCTATATGTATATATATGTATATATATATATATATATATATATATATATATATATATATATATATTGGTTTTTCGAGACAGGGTTTCTCTGTGTAGCTTTGGAGCCTGTCCTGGAACTCACTCTGTAGCCCAGGCTGGTCTTGAACTCACAGAGATCCACCTGCCTCTGCCTCCCAAGTGCTGGGATTAAAGGCATGTGCCACCACCGCCGGGCTATATATGTTTTTTCTTATGCATGTGGAGTGTCAGTGTGGAGCACGTATATGTGCACATGGAGAACAAAGGTGGACAAAGGCTATCTTCCTTGATTGCTCTTGACCTTATCTTTTGCACAGGATCTCTCACTACACTTGAAGTTCATGAATTCAGTCAGAATGGTGGGCTAGCAAGCTCTAAGAATCTGCCTGCCTCTAGGTCTTAGCACTGGGGTTAGAAACAAACATTATTACAACCAGCTGTCTTATATAGATACCAGAGATCCGCCTCAAGTTTTCATGTTTCTGTGGTAAGGACTTTACTGACTGAGCAATCTCCCAGCCCTTTGTTAGTTACCTTTGTCTCATGCTACCAAAATACCTGACAAAAGAAACTGAAGAGAGAAAAGGCTCCTGAATTCAGAGACATGGTAGTGCACTGTAGCAGGAAAGCCAGGCAGCCCACCCAATACATGCCTGCACTGCCCAAGGCAGAGGCCCCTTCATTGCAGAGAGCAGGTATAGAAGGCTGGATCCTTCACAGAATACAAAGAGTAGCTTCTCCATCAGTCAGTCCTCAATTCCTAAAGGATACAAGCCTTAGAATAGTGCCACAAGCTGGGACCAATCACTGCAACTGTGAGCCTGAGGGGCACATTCAGGTTCAAACTGTGACACAGACATTGCTGTCAAACTTTATGGCCAGATTCTCTGAGAGAGTAAAACACTCTTGCAAGGTTATAGCAGTGGTGGTGATGGGTACAAAATGTTGGAACGACATCCCAGCCATTGCTGGGAACAGAAATTTGCAGTGACTTGGATGCTCTTTGCTTAAACATTTCTCACGGACCATAGACAATTAGAGGCAAAGAGACTAGCGGCAACTATAGACAACAAGTTAAAGGGCTTTTGCTTTCAAAGAACCTTGATCAGAAATTACTGATAGCGAGAAAAGGAGGGAAAACTTATGCTGCACTGAATAGAAAACTCAGCTGCCTTAGGAATGGCTCCGTCACGGCCTGAAATAGGAATTGACGTCTCATTGCCAGACGCATTGTGATTAGTTGGTAATTGTAATGATGGGGAAAGGGGAACATGAATGCTGAAACTATAATATTTTATTTACAAATCAATCTCTGACTTTCTCATTCTCTCTCCCTAGACACTTTTCTTCTTTCATGAGGCTTGGTATAGGAGAGCTACTGCTGTCCATTGAGGGTGTGTGTCAGGATGAACACAGCTGCAGAAGGTCTTGGTTCACATTGGTGATGCAGGAAGAAGGGAGGTTGAGTCTCAAACTCCTCTTGGGTTTGAGGAAGGACGAAAAAGCAGGAAGTTATTATCTCAGGAAGAAGAGACCCTCACCATAACTAAAGATAAGTCTCTCAGCTGCAAAGAAGAGCTAGAATTCCATCACAATCAACATTTGCTGTGAAGGTTGCCAATACCAGAGACAATACTTCTATTATATCAAAATGTTTTCAATGTTAAAATAGCAATATAGCAGGGTTAAGGATTTTCTACTTACATTTCTGTTGCTGTGATAAAATACTCTGAAAAATAAAGTCAGGGAGAATGGGATTTATTTCAGTCTACAATTACAGTAATCATCCATCACTGTGGGAATGTCAAGGCAGGAATGTCAAACGTTAAACCCACAAACCAAGAGCAGGGAGAATAAACTCATGAATTCTTGCTTGCTAATGCTATGGTAGCCTTCTCCACTCTTACGTAGCTTAGAAATGGAATGGTGGTGCCCACAATGGACAAATCTCCACAGACACACTCACAGCCAACCTGCTCTTGACATTAATATTCTCTTCCCACATGAAGCTAAGTTATGCCAAGTTGATGGTTAAAGGCTCCAGCAAATATCACCCTGTGGAAGACCTCATTCCTTTTGCTAATTAGGCTAGGCTCATCAATGAGTCCCTAGGTATCCACTTGTGTCCACTTCCTCAGCACTGGGATTACAAGGGTGTGCAACTGTATCAGGCTTCTTACACATTTTTTTCCCAGAATGGAACTCAGGTCTAAGTGTTTGCATGGCAAGCACTTTACCAACTAAGGTATCTTCCCAGTGCCCAGGAGATGACTTACGAAGCAAGATCTTTACTGAGTGAACTGTCCTCCTCAGCCCCATCAGACATTTTCTCAGCTCTGGTCTAGGGCTAGCTGGATGCTAGTATTCCATGCAGGCATGCTGCACTTGCTCTTCTTCCAGGGCCAGTGCAACTCCAGAATTGCTTTCAGGGTGTCTTCACTAATCAGTGGAAGTTGCTATACATGTTCCCAGGCCTAGCTCATAGTTTTTAAAATAGCTGCAAAACATCATACAACACTCAGCAAATGCCATTGCTGTGTGATCTCTCCCTGGATAGAGTACCTTAGGAGTGAATTTCTAACTAACAAACCCTCCCCTGCTCAGGGTGGATAAGGCATTCCAGCATGCTGTGTCATCACAGATTTCTGGTGGTTTTTTGTTGTTTGTTTGTTTGTTTTTTCAGTCAAAGCAGCTAGCCCCTAACAGCAAGCATGCTACTTCCTGTTTAGAGATGGTGCAGCAGAATGAGCAACAACTCTTTCTGGTATTTTACAAGAAAGTGGAAAATAGCAAACACACACAGATACACAAATAATGGCAAAAGCAACGATAGCTCTGGTAAACAGCATGGCCATTTTGTCCAAAACAGTATCAGAGCTGCCAATCACTGATGGTTCAGGTTACAATCACTAGTGACAGAAGTCATAAGAATGAAGGAAATGGTGTGAACACACTGAGTACTTCACATAGAGTGAAATCAGTCCTTATACTTAACCCATTGGTCATAGTACAGTTAAAAATAGGGATCTTCAGGCTAGTGGCATAGTTCAGTAGTCAAGAGTTCTTTCTGCTCTTCCAAAGGATACAAGTTCATTTCCAGCATCACCAGGGAATTTCACAGAGCCACTGTAAATCCAGCTCAAGAGAATCTAGCACCCTCTTCTGGTCTCCACAAGTACATGCACACACATCTCTCTCTCACACATAGAAATAATTATTTAAAAAAAAAACTTTAAGTAGGGATCTTCAAGCTAGGGGGATGTCTCAAACTGTGAGAGCTCTTGCTATGCAGGAATAAGGACCAGAGTTAGTTCCCCCTCACCTCTATAAATAGCCAGGTGTGGTTGTGTACTTGTAACCCCAGTGTTGGAGCAGAAGAGGAGAGACAAGAGGATCACTATCCCTTGCTGGCTACTACTATAGCCACAAAACATGGGGTTCCAAGTTCAGTGACATCCTCTCTCAAGGGGATAAGGCAGAGAGTGATAGAGGAGGACACCAGCCATTCTCTTCTGACATTTGCATAAGCAGGCATGAGCATGTGCACCCGTAAACACACAGACACATGTACACAAAGATGTATCACATACACACAAAAAATGAGTAAATAAGTAAACGAGAAACTAGACCTTCACAGGTGCACACAAACTAGATTGGAACCTTGTGGTTAACAGTTTGTCCAACGTCATACAGCTTAGGTCAAAACCATCATCCCTAGGTCTACCTACACCATTTGTTAGTCTGGTGGTACGTAAGTACAATGTGAGCATCAACACTGATGGTTTCTTTCCTAGTTTATAGAAATTCACTGGTTTGTAGATAGTAGTTTGAATAGCTTGCCGTAAAGTCAGGATGGTATTGGATGTTTCTAAGGCTGATGTGACAGAGAATCTGGTACAGTGCTGACCATGCCAGAATAGGAACCACATGTCCTAGAACTTGGAAAGCAGAGAATGATGGATCCCTGGGCTTATTGGACAGCTATTGTAGCTGAGTTGGTAAGTTCTAGAGCAGTGAGAGACCTCATATAGTAAGTCAAGATTAGTGGTTCTGGAAAAACAACAATCAAGGTTGTCTCCTATCCTCCGCATGAACATATATGTGCTGCACATACATGCATACACACACACACACACACACACACACACATACACACACACCAGTATAACAACATTAGATCTTCTAGACCCTCAGTTCTCATTTTCATTTAATGATAAGAATGGAATTGGTGTGGTGAAGGCCTATACAAAGGTGGAACATGTCTGCTGTGATTGATGGAGACAAAGTGTTGGCCATGGGTCAGCTTTGAAGGAGCAACCCCACACTCAACACAAGAAGATCAATGGGACAAGACAGCTTATTATTTCCTTCAGCAGTAGTTCTGCTGTCTGAGGTGGCTTTCCTAGAATAAACCTCAAAGGAAAGGCTAGTCCTCAACCTGCTCCTGACCTGTATGTACTATGCTTATCAATCATGCTATACATATAATCTGTGTCCTAGGTGGATTCCAAAGTTAGATTTGCTGTGTTCTTGGACATTTAATCAGTACTGCTGAACTCTCAGACCCTCTTCTGATACATTTCTGGTTTCCTTAAACTAACCATTTGTGTCAAAAGTATGCTTTCTTTCTAGGTGTAATTTTTATAATTATTTTATGTACAGATGGGTATGTCTGAGTGCGTATGTGTACCATACGTGTGCTCGTGTTAGGGAAGGGCAGACGAGGGGGTCGCATCTCCTGGGACTGGAGTGGAGGTGCTAGGGATTGAATTCATGTCCTCTGTAAGGAAAGCAGGTACTCTTAACTACTGAGTCATCTCTCCAACACTTCTAGGTGTTATTTTTGATTGACCTAAAATAGGAGGTTTCACAGTGTGTGTGTGTGTGTGTGTGTGTGTGTGTGTGTGTGTGTGTGTCTGTGTGTGTGTCTGTGTGTGTGTGTGTGTGTGTGTGTGTGTGTGTGCAAGTGCAGCACATATATGTTCATGTGTGTTATGGAGGCCCTTGATTGAGGTAAGGAGTCTTCCTTCACTGCTCTCCACCTTGTATATTGAGGTAGGATATCTCAGCTGAACCAAAAACATGCAGAAAGGGATAGTCTTACTGCCCAGTTCACTGCTGGGATGCTCTATATCTGCCTTCACGGACAGGCCACCATGCACATCCAGCAGTTACCTGGGCTCTAGTGACCTGAGCCACAGTCTTCATGCTTCGGTGGGATGCACTTTATTCACTGAACCATCAAGATATTGCCACAGGAGATTTGTCCGAGCAGGAACTATGCTTCCAACAATTCTTTACTCCTGTTTCGTTCTGGATGGACACATGGGTTCAGCTGGAGCACAATCTTACTGTTAGATGTCATCTTGCTGGTTTTTCATTTGAAATATTTCTGTGTGAGATCTAATTTCTTTACTTAAATTTTCTCTCTGTGTTGCCAAAACATGCACAAGCAGAGCCCACAAAAGCTCCTCAACTCAATTCAAGTCTCTCAGCCACCGCTCTGCAGACAGTAAACAGAACATCTGTGTTTGCTCCATAAACATCACGATGTGGGGCAAAATGACTCAGAGTTTGCCTAGACATCATTGCAATGTTGATCTATTTCTCTCATTTTCTGAAAACCCTTTTTCCTTTCTTTCATTTTCTCCCTTTATTTAAGGAGAAAAAAAATAACTTCTGAGTACAGAAACGCTTTTTCAAAATGGCCATGCTCTGAGTTGGAAGGAGGCTCCTACTTACATCATGACTTCCAATGCATATAGTGTGATTTATCACTAGATTACTTGTACACTATAAAAAACAAATGCACATACAATAGTCTGACTATGATTACTTAATGCACTGAAAAAAATGAGGAAAAGAATCAAACAGGGTAAGGTTCTTAGATTCTAATGAGGACAATCCTTTTCTGTGTATGCATATATGCGTGGTATGCACGTGTTGTGTGCATTCATGCCTACATGTGGTTTAACATTTGAGACTGAATGGATGAATGTGCATGTGGAGGCAAGAGGTTGACATCTACCTCTTCCTCTAATAACTCTCCACTTTATCAAGGAAGCAAGGCCTCTTACTGAAGCTGTTCTGACTGAACAGCTTGCTCTGGGCATCCTGTTTCAGTATCTCAAGTGCTGATATTACAGGAACGTCAACATAACTTCCAGGCATTTATGTGGTGATCCAAATGTGTTTATGCACCAAGTACATTATCCTCTGAGCCAGCTCCAGAGTTGTGAAGTCATGGATAAAGCGATTATGATACAGATGCTACATTGGTTCCTTTCTTGTTGTTGTGACTGGGTGAGAAGCATCTAAAGGGTGGGAACTATTTTGGCTCACAGTTGAGAGGGTACAATCCATTGTGGTGGGTAAGCCATGGAGGTTGAAAGCATTATGGCAGCAGGCTGGTGTTGCAGTCACTCATATCTATGTAGGCCAGAAAGAAGGGCACCTGGGACTAGAATGAGGCTGGATCCATCCTTGAAGCCTGCTCCACAACTACACATACCTTCTGCCTTCTAAAAAGTCTACAGTATCCCAAAGCTGCTACCAGCTGGACATAAAATGTTCAAACACAGGAGCTTCTGGTGACATTTTATTTTCAAACCATTGGAGATTTCCAAGTTCTGGACATCCATCTCCATAGAAGAGGTTTGGAAACCTAAATCCAGGATATATTTCCTCAGACAGACCTAATGGGCAGTCATGAATATTTGGGCTAAAGAGCACAGAGCCAAGTATCAGGCAGGGAGAAAGTCCCCACTGAAAGGAAGTCAACGCCGCAGCTGGGCTCAAAAGCTGAGCAGTGACAGGTGCTACTGTCCAGGATGGTGAAATTGTAGTGTGTCATCACATTGTCTTATTTTGCTTTCATCTTCCTGTATTCTGAAATATCTAATCTCTTTCGTTAGATTTAGTTTTGAAGTGAGAGGATGAAATCATTTAAAGATAGCTTAGCTTACTAGGACCCACTGTCCAGCTCTTAACCTGAAGAGAGTATGTTCCCCGAGAGGACTGAATATTGCTTTCATCCATCAACAGCAGTCATGGCTTTTTTTTTTTTTTAATGAAAACTGCATGGTTGCAGAGATTGCTCAGTGGTTAAGAGCACAAGCTATTTTTTCAGAGAACCAAATTTAGTTCCCACCACCATGTCTAGCAGCTCACAACCACCTGCAACTACAGTCCCAGGGGATCTGATGCCTCTGGTGTCTCTGGACACCTGTAATCCCATGCACATACCCATATAAAAACACATGTGTATACACATAATTAAAACTAAAATAAATCTTAAAAATTTTCACATACTGTTCCTTGAGCTATGTGAAGGGTAAAATAAAAATGTCTCATATTGTGGAATAATCTTTTTGTATACTGTGAAAATTTTGTCACTCTGGTTGGTTTAATAAAAAAAAAAAAAACTGAATGTCCAGTAGCTAGGCAGGATTTTCAGGGCAGAGAGGTGTAGCTGAAGTTTTCTTGGTCCTGCCTGGCTCCTGTGGCCCTGTGGTTGCTTGGACCCAAGTAAACAAGCAGAGGCTTATATTAATTAAAACTGCTCATCCATTAGCTCAGGCTAACTATTGACTAGTTCTTACACTTAAATTAACCCATAATTCTTATTTATGTTTAGCCATGTGCCTTGGTACCTTTTCTTAGTTCTTCCTTCACATCTTGCTTCCTCTGTGTCTGGCTGGTGACTCCTGACTCAGCCTTCCTGTTCCCAAATTTCTCCTCTCTCTTATCCCACATATACTCTACTTTCTGCTTGGCTACTGGCCAATCAGCATTTTACTTATCAACCAAATCAGAGCAACACACATTCACAGCATACAGAATGACATTCCCATCAGAGAGGACTCTGGAAAGAAGGGCAGAGAAGCAGAAAGTTGCCAGTCAGATGCATAGGAAGTAGCATGGGCATTACAAAGTAAAGGTAATAAAGCCAGGAGACAAAAACTAGATTGATAAAAATGGGTTAATTTGAATTGTAAGAGCTAGTTAGTAAGAAGCCTAAGCTATCTGCTGATCTTTTATACTTAATAATAAATCTCTGTGTTATTTGGGAGCTGGCAGACAGATAGAAAATCCATCTATGGTCTCATTTAGGGGTGAGTACTCCGGTTACTCATTTTTCTGAACTCTGTGCAACAATGGGTATCATATTAGTTACTATCCACTGAAAAACAATGCTTTTCTTATGTGAGGCACCAATCTCTGGCTATTGAGATGAGGAATTCAGGATGATAGATATAATGTCCATTTACCAAGATAATACTAGTGGGTTCTCTTCGAGGGCCTATGGTCTCCCAAGTCAAGAATCACTGGACAAGTAACAGTATCAGAAATAAGTTTCACTATGGTGTGTGTAGCTTAATACAATAAAAAAAAAAATCAATTGGTTACCCTATAATAAAAATCTTGCCATTATAAAAGGGGGAGGAAAGATGATAAGATCCACATGTTCTCACCAACTCACAGGAGTTGTGGCTGCTTACATAAGACCTACACATGATTGAGTAAAAATTCAGGTACAGAAGGGAGAGGGGCTGAAGTGCTTTGGCAATTGAAGGCTCTTGGGGTAGACAAAGCCTTTTTTTCCAGGGAAGTAGTCAATGTAAGGTTGTCCATGATCCAGTGCATGGCCCCACAGCCATGCACATAGTGGAAGCACTGCCCAGACTCAGTGAGCCATGTTAAAAAAAGATACAAAGACAGAAGGCATGGCAGACAAGGGCCTGAAAGGAACTAGAGGGGGAATCAAGCACTGATGTGTTATATAAGTATGAAATTCTCAAAAAATGTATACACAAAGAACATTATCACTAAACTTTGCTGATGGTTGGTTAAAATTCCAGACCAACCTCAGGAAGTGGTATCGCTGTCATTTTACTGGTTGAGAAATTTTTACTAGTAGGAAATAGGTACCTACAATGGTCTTGAAGATCTACCCTACATACTTTGTGGGAAGTAGAATATGTAAACTGTAAGGATTTAATACCAGAGTACAATAGCATCTTATCCCCTTTCATAGATATCAACAGACACCCTGCTGAGACATGGTCTGTGTATCCCTCACTAACAGACAATGTCAATGTCAGGCTAATACATCTGGGAGGTGAGTTTAGCTAATACACAATCCCAATGCCAGGATAACACATCTGGGAGATGAGTTTAGCTCATCTGAGGAGTGAGTTTACAGCAAAGTCATGCATTTTATTCCCCAGCCCTTCTCTGCCTCAGACCTATGAATCAGAGACCTAGATGCAGCAGGCTTGTGCTGTGAACCTCCTTCCATGCCCAGAAAGCTATATGAACAGACTCCAACCCACATGGCCTCTAACTCCTTTCAGAGCCTCTGCCAGAGCCTCTGCCATGTTGTTGACTTCTTGTCTGTCTGGCCATGGTACTAATAACTCTTCTAATAAACTCCTTACTACCCTAGTAATCTATCTCAGTATTCTCTTAAACCTCCCCATTCCCATTTATAACCCAACACAGAGTGAAAGATGTTTGTCCTGGTAAAATCTGTGCTAGACCAACCTGAGGCAAGAAACTAACATCTAATGGTCTTTATAACCTTTCTAGATTTTATACCTGTAGGTACACTCTGACGCTCTGGCTTTGTAGAGGGGCAACACCAGACCTAGGTCATACAAAAATTTCTTTTGCTTTGTTCTGTGCTGTTTAGATTTTCACTGAGGTATAATGTTATATTAGTAAGAATGCCCACACACTTTCACAGATGGATGTATCCAGATCAGAAGACAGAACAGTACAGAACCCCCAACTTCTTGCTCATTCCCTTATCATTGCTAACATTCTAGGTTAACTACTCTTTTGCCTAAAAATAGCATAGACTGACTTAACAAGATTTTAAAATTTATAGCAAATTGGATCTTTGAAAATGTGTCTCTTTTATGGGTGATTTCTTTTAATATTGTGAGATTGGTTGATTTTACCTTTTGCAAACATAAAACGGATATTTTAGCTGCTTAAATGGATTACATAAGAGCACGTAGCTTTAATAAGAAAGAAGAAAAGTGGGAGAAAGTTGAGGGTAGCCTTCATGTCCACACCTTGTAGAGAACAAAAATCTCTGAGGGAAGTGAGACTTCTAGTCTATTTCTTTAAAAAATATTTCTACTTAAAATTTTTCATATAATACGGTTTTATTGTATTCTTTTCCCTTCCTTGGCTTCTCCCAGGTGCTCCCAAATTCCTATTTATCCAACTTCATGTCCTCTCTCTCTCTCTCTTGCTCAAAAAATAAGGAATGAACAAAAATAAAAATGAAATCAGATAAACTAAAAAAAGAAGATAGCCAATAAGAAAAAAATAATTAATTAATTAAAAAACACAACACACACACACAGAGGGAGAGAGAGAGAGAGAGAGAGAGAGAGAGAGAGAGAGAGAGAGAGAGAGAGAGAGAGAGAGAGAGAGAGTTAATTTTGTGTTGGTGAACTATACTGAGTGTGGTGAGTATGGAATCTGCCCTGGAATGTGGTTGATATACCCAGTGACAATCCACTGAAGAAAACTTACTTTCCCTTTTATAGGTTGCATCAACTGCAAATAGCTTCTTGGTTAAGACTGGAACTTGATGCCCACTTCCACTTCCTAGTGATGGGATTTTGTCTGTTTTGAACACATGCAGCCTTTATGCTTGCTGTCACTGTCTATTTGAGAAAGGAATTAATAATACCATTATCCTTCGGGAATATGCAGAGTATCTTCTAGCACCATGAATGCTGGTCAGTAGGGATGATAGTCTAGCTGGGTTCCAGATGGACTTCTCTGTTTTCTATGACGTAAGCAGGTGTCCCTATGTGCATCAGTCTTGTTGTGTCTCAAAAAACACTGCTTCCCTGGAGTCAACCACCACCTCTGGCTCTTACAATCTTTCTGCCTACCTCAGAAGCTGGCTATAAGACCAAGAAACAGATTTCTGACAGCAACCTCAGGGAGTTTGGAGACAACATTCTCAGCAGAAGATTCCTTGAGTCCACAGGGCAGATGCTGCCTGGATTTTTAACTCGGGCAACCACAAAACTAGATAAATTCTGCTTAGATGCTGCATTAGTTAATTCATTACAGAGATTCAATATCTGATCAAAACAACTAAAGAAAGCTAACATTTATTTTGGCTCACAGGTGTAGAGAAAGTCTATCATACTGGTGGATTCATGACACCTGGAGAATGAAGCGCCGGAGGCTTTGTGTCCTCAGTCAAAAGCAGTGAGAGATAGATGCTTGGGCTCAGTTCACGTTCTTCAAGCACAAAGAGTGATACCACCCACAATTAGCCACATTCAGGATGAATCTTCCCAATCACTAAGCTAATCTAAAAAATTTCTCATATAGACTCCCAAAGATGTGTTTCCATCAAGTTGCCATTCGAAATCAAGTACTTGTTATGTGGCACTTTTTACTCTGGTCATAATAGGACACCATCTTAGAATCACCCCAGTATCCATGGCTACTAGTGCAGGATAAACTGGTGGCAACTAGGTTTGTGATGATGATAATGTATCTACTGACACTTCCTAGCAGACATAGGACTAGAGAGTTAGGAGACCCTCACGTAAGAGCGCAGCTATTGGTCCTCTGCCTTCCGCCAGCTGTGAGTAATTTTGTTAGGTGCTAGAGTATATGGGAATAGGAAGATGAACTAAAGCAAGACTCCATGATGTTGTTTCCTTAAAGTCCCTATCTATGGTGGATTGTGACTTTGTGGTAATGTAACTATTTGGTGGGGGATGGGTACTTTGTGGTGATGCAGCTGTTTAGGGATTACTCAGGCTTCTGCAAGCAATCTTTTCCCTGTGCTCTGTAAGCAAGCTTTATGAAGTCATTTGTCTCTCAAGTTGAACTTTGGTGTGATTTTACTTTGGTTTGTTGGTGTCCACCTGGAGTTACAATGTCTTTGTATCTTCCCAGGAAAAGTTAATGCAACACCATAAAGATACCAACTGTGTGAAAACCAAACAGATACCTGACAGACAGGTTAACAGCTTTTCTACATAATGCATTCTTCAGAGTAAGCAACTTGCCAAACATAGACTATGCCAATCACAGATCATGGTCTAGTGACCCTATACCCTTGGAAATCCTTTGTTCATTATCCATACAGAAAAATCAAAAAGCAGTGGAAGAAAATGAGGTTGGGCAGCTGAGGACTCTACTCATAGAGGAGAGAACAGGAAGAGAAAGGAAAGCAGAGTGGGCCTTCAGATATTTAGAGATGCTATTTTTCAGTATGGAGTTCTCACACATGCATCTAAAGCACTTGGAGCATTGCCAGCCAGGGTGCAGTGTGGCTGTAAGTCAATATCCTTACAACATAGGCACTTAGCAGGAAAACATGGCTGATGCAGTACACCTGCAGGCGTGAGGCGAAAGCTGGCCCACTCTGGGGAAATAAGTTTCCGATAGCCCCTTTCTATTCCTTTTCACTCTGTCCTTGATTTATTGCCTTTGTTCCACTCTGCCAGGACAAAAGCTTCAGCTTTCAGCATGAAATGATATTCCAGACTCCACTAAATATATTTGTAAGACAAGGGCAGCCAACAAAATTAAACTTTGAGCACAGAGATGGGCTGTTATTTAAAGCTGGGGAGAGATTATGGAAGGATTATTATTTTATCAAAAAATATTTCAACTATGGAACGAGCACTGCGTTTTTCCAGTACCTTTGGCGGTGTGCTAATTTATCTCTCACCTTGCAAGGATTTAGACTTTCATTGCCAATTTATTGAAAAGCCTGACAAATGTCAGTGGCCTATGTTTCAGGAATCCAGGCTTACTTACTTATTGCTAGGAGAGCAGGGAATCAGGACCTTCAGAGGGGAATTACGTGTGCTGTGTCTTTGAGTTTTAGTGCTCTCCTTTCATTTGAATGATCTATTTGAACAACCAATTTGATCTTCTTCGTTGTTTTAGAGGTCCCTCCAGAAAAGGGCAATGCAAACACACACAAAAATCCAATGTGTTACCATAAGGAGTCACATTCTTTCCTTTCTCTTTTTCCTATAATGTAATATATTTCATACACTTAAAATTGTCTCACTCTTTAAATATTTGTGTGTCTTCGTACATGTGTATGTGGTTGTCTGTGTGTGTACAGGTGCATACATACCACAATACACATACAGAGGTCAGAGGGTATCCTCAGGTATTGGTACTCACCTTCCATATTGTTTGAGGCAGGTCTCTTGTTCTATGATGCATTTAGCAGGACAGTAGGTCTGTAAACTTCTGGGGAGTCTTCTGTGCTCAACTCGTATCTCCCCACAGTAGCACTTGGATTAAGGACTCATGATCATGATAATGTAAGTGGTTTTTGGTGGGTTCTGGGAATCAGAACTCAGGATCTCATGTTTGCACTGCAAGTACATTACCAACTGATCCATCTCCCCAGCTCTGCATCCTTTACAATATCCCCCCAACTGATCCATCTCTCCAGCCCTGCAACTTTTACAATATTCCCCCCATGAATCTTTAATGTACATTGAGAGGATAAACATTCATCAAAATTATCAGGGATAAGATGAGTGCAATCCATTTTCATTATTGTCTGTAAACTTTAGAAGTTTTTTTCTCTAATTTATTTTGCTCCACAGCATGAAATAAGGTTGTTGACTAGCTGAATTGCTTTTCTTGAGTTTTAGGTGTGCTTTAGTGCACTATGAGATGGTAGTGAGTACTGACACAGATGTAATACTAGAACGTGCTTTAAGAAGGGGCCTCTGCTTGAAAATATTCATATTCTGATGTTCATTGAGGCTACTAAAAATATCAGAAAGAAAGGTGCTTTAACAGTGGACCTTTTCTCCCATGTGGACTCTGGGGTCTCCGGGGTGTTAAGTCAGTGGTCATGAGTTCTGGAATAAATGACTTCACAGTGGATGAAGCCAGCTGCTTCTGACTACTTGTATAATGGACTATTAAACAAGTGCTTCAGGAGGGCACCCAAAGCAGCCTTTGTGGGAGGGGGAAAGATAGTTCTCATTCAAATGATTTTTCATAAGCATTTATTGGAAGGAAGAGAAGCAGGGAGGGAAAGGAAACTTCAAACAAAAGCAGTGACATGTGCAAAGACCCAAAGAAAACAGAATAGGGTGCCTTCAATGTCACAAATGTAGAAGGATTGGATGCAGGTACAAGGTCCAACTGGATATTTGAATACTAAGAACACAGAGGTCACTGGAAAGCAAGAATCTGGGAAAGCAGAGACTTTGATATAGAACCAGGGACAAGGGAGAGCTATGAGAAAGGAGTGGCCTCAACATATTTGAATTTTCAAAAGACTGCTGTGGTCAGAATAGAAAGTGAATTTATAATGTATACATTTATAGATTGGAAAACTCACTAAACACTGTGGTGATAATTTGATTCCAAGATTAGGATATCCAGAACAAAAAAAAAATGACTGAAGTAGGAGTTGGTTGAGAGCTGGGGATATGGCTCAGTAAGTAAAATATTTTTAACTAGCTTGAAGAATAATTGCAACTCTCAGAACCTGTATAAAAGCACTGAGTGTTGTGATACATCCTGCTAATCCCATTACTGAGGTGGCAGATACAGGCAGATCTCTTAGGCTGACAGGTAAACCAGTTAGCCAAGCCAGCAAATTCCAGAATAACAAAAGAACAGTCCAGCCAACATCAAGGTGGACAGCTCCTGAGGAAAAGCACCTGAGATTGTCTCCTGGCTTACACACACACACACACACACACACACACACACACACACACACACACAGGGGTGGGGAGGAAGGGAGAGGGAAGAAGAGAGAGAAAGTGAGGGGCATACTGCTGTGGATGATTGATTGACAAAACACTGATTGGCCAGTAGCCAGGCAGGAAGTATAAGCAGTACTAGCAGAGAAGAGAATTCTGGGAATAGGAAGGCTGAGGCAGAGAGATGCTGCCAGCCACTGCCATAAGAAGATGTTAAGATACCAGTAAACCATGAGCCATGTGTCAACTAATAGGTTAATAGAAATGGGTTGATTTAAGATATAAGAACAGTTAGCAAGAAGCCTGCCACCGCTATACAGTTTATAAGTAATACAAGTCTCTGTGTGTTTACTTGGTTGGGTCTGAGCAGCTGCAGGACTGGCGGGTGAGAGAGATTTGTCCTGACTGTGGGCCAGGCAGGACCAAAAAAATCTCCAGCTACAAATGGCACCCAACAGGTTGACAAGAGTTTCCACCTAAAACCTGAAAAAAAAAAAAAAAGATTCTAAAATGGAGCTAAAAACAGCTTCCTAGATGTCTCTCTCAAGTTAGCGACAGATTGCAGGTTTGAGCTATGGCAGGTTCGTGGCATTCGTGCATGTGGGATTGACCTATACTATGTTACACAGAGGTGTCTCCAAGCTGCGCACTATGCTGTGTGTTGGATATAGTTTTTGCTAGTTTAAAAAAAAAAAAAAATGTTTCTGGGCTACACGCTGCAATGATAAAAACATAGACCCACTGTTTCTGAGAGTTGATGTCTCCCAGAGCTGGCAGAAAACATACTACTGCCATGTTGGGAAGCTGAAGTGGGCGGAGCCAGCAGCCACAGTGCCGTTTCAGTCTTACAACTGCTGCAGTTTAAAACAATAGATTCACAGTAAGACAGATTCAGATGGAACAAGACTTTAAATGCTTTACAATGAGTGTAAAAATGTATGTAGGCTTGGAAGAGAGAGAATATATATATAGATAGATAGATAGATAGATAGATAGATAGATAGATAGATAGATAGATAGTTTTTAAAAATAAAGACTTTAAAGAGACAGTAAAGGTAATGTAAAAAATAATCCATGTAAAAATGGATATTACACAGAGAATCTGGATTGTGTTGTCTTTGGGATTAACTGCAGAAAAACATTTGATCATAAATGCTGTTGAGTTAAGCCAATATGTATATTTTAAAGGTACCTTGACTTCAAAATTTGGATATAAGGATATGTTGCTTTGGAAAGGAGGCTCTGCTTTTGTTTCCACAGAAAGCCAGAGGCTATGGATTTGTGCCAGACTAAGATACGTCAGGTTTGACCAGCCAAGACCCCCTAAAAGGTCTCTGATGACACCATGGCCCAGATGATCCAACATCCAGAATGGTTTCAAGGCAACTGGCTCGGACAATACAGCCTCACAGACTACCTGATAAGCCTAAAATTTTCTTTATGTCCCCATAAGATACAGCACCTCCCTCCAGCAGGAAGTAGTAAGAAAAGCTACACCCAAATTCCCAAATATACCAAGCTGGCTTTGGAGATGAAATTGGCTCACTCCTCTAAATCTAAGTATATTACAAAAAAAAAATGGTTAAAAGATTCTTGTGTTCCATATCAAAAGAGCCCTCTGATGTGGGGCACAGAAAAACCAATATTTTCATTTAAAACAGGTTAAATATAAATGCAATCTCTTTCTAAAGAAAAAAAAGGGATATGATATAGATATAGTAGGATGAAAGGGTAGATTATTAAATCTACTTTTAAAGAGTAATTTGTTTAAAATGTTTTACATTGCTATGGATTTTAGTCTATTGATGCAAGTTTAAACTTAATTTTGTTATACAGTCTATATATTTCTATTCTCATTTGAGGTATTATGTTTATGTAACTCATTTAGATTGGAATGGATAATTAAGAAATACAGATTAGTCTTCTATGATAATCAAACTTATAGTCATGTTAGTTTAGTCTTCTAGGTATACATAGATATATTTCAGATAGATAGGTAATCTTCAAATACTTCAAAGACCTAAAAAATATGGCATTTAAAATATTTTAAAAATTTAGACTTTCTAGATAGTGAGGCATGTCTGCTCCTGGCAGCACTGTTTTACTTCAGAGAAGAAGATGGGCATTGAAGATACTCCATATGGAGTTTATCTTCACCTTGACAAAAATAGCCGTTTGGGCAAGAAACTATTCTTGCCTGGACTGCTTGATCAACTGTACATGCAGGACCATGGAAAGGTGACCACTGAACTTTGCTTGACAAAATGATCCTTCAGGTTCCTGCTTTGCAGAGGAAACTGCCAGACATTCTACAGGACACAGAGAGAAGTGGCTGAGAAAATTCTAGGCTTGTGGGCTAAAGACAGATGCCCCAACTTTACAAAGGAACTTTAGGTGACTGTCCAGGCTGCCAGCTGTCTCTGTCTACCCTGCAGGACTCCCTAAAGTTGTTTGCATCCTTCTCCCGTTTCTCAGGTAATAGTATATCCTTTTGGGGTCCTTGATGTAGTTAAAGACTAGTTATAATTTTCCTTAGTTATGATAAAAGATAAGTTAGATATGAAACCTTAGACTCACAAATATTAGTAGATAGAGTATCTTCTTTAATTTTGCCAAATACAAATGAACTAGTTATTATAAATACTCTAGATATTGTAACTGTAATTCTTGCTTGGTAATTGTTTTGTTATCTGTAATTTTACTATGTAAAAGTTATAACCTTCCTTTTCGAAAAAAAGAAAAAGGGGAAGTGCTATGGATGATTGATTGATAAATAAAACACTGATTGGCCAGTAGCCAGGCAGGAAGTATAGATGGGACTAGCAGAGAAGAGAATTCTGGGAACAGGAAGGCTGAGGCAGAGAGATGCTGCCAGCCACCACCATGAGAAGATGTTAAGATATCGGTAAGCCATGAGCCATGTGGCAACTTATAGATTAATAGATATGGGTTAATTTAAGGTATAAGACTAGTTAGCAAGAAGCCTGCCATGGCCATACAGTTTATAAGTAATTTAAGCCTCTGTGTGTATACTTGGTTGGGTCTGAGCAGCTGTGGGACTGGCGGGTGAGAGAGATTTGTCCTGACTGTGGGTCAGGCAGGACCAAAAAACTTCCAGCTACAGCATATATATTCCCATTGGCTGGGAATTTGTCAAATAGCCTATCTAGGCAGTGACAGCCATGAGGATCTCTCTGTCTCCATTACCTCAGTGCTAGGATTTGCCCAGCTTGTTTCAATGTGTGTTTTGGTGACAAGTACTTTACCCACTGAGCTATTCCCCCAACTCTGTCTGTGCATCTTTAGTGAAGTACATGGCAGCAGGCTGCTTCTATAGCACTTTGATAATTCCTGCACCTGGGTGTTCAAGCCTCCTGTCATTACCTCCTATAGTTTACTCAGTGTCTTCCATTTCTGCCAAGTGTCCTTTGTACTGCTTCTCCCTATGGGACAGAGCTGATGAACATTATTAAAAAACAGGGAGCTGAAAGCTGTTGTGAGCAGGCACAGGAGGAAGCTTAGCAGCAGACTCTGGGGTGCTGTGGGATGGTCTGTATGTCAAATGTGTTGCTGATTGGTTGGTAAATAAATCACTGATTGGCCAGTGGCTAGGCAGGAAGTATAGGCGGGACTAACAGAGAGGAGAATTGAGAAAACAGGAAGCTGGGTGAGAGAGACACTGCCAGCCGCCACCATGACAAGCCGCATGTGAAGATACCGGTAAGCCACGAGCCATGTGGCAAGGTATAGATTTATGGAAATGGATTAATTTAAGCTGTAAGAACAGTTAGCAAGAAGCCTGCCACGGCCATACAGTTTGTAACCAATATAAGTCTCTGTGTTTACTTGGTCGGGTTTGAGCGGCTGTGGGACTGGCAGGTGACAGAGATTTGTCCTGACTGTGGGCCAGGCAGGAAAACTCTAGCTACACTGGGGCCTTTCAGATTCCGAAGTTTCAGGACATGGGTCTGCCCTCTTTGGAGACGACAACTAGTATTTACCAACTAAGCCAATCCCAGGCAGTTCCAGAATGGTGTGCCATGATAATTGTTTGGTATTTTAAGATGCTAACTTTGGGTCAATATTACAGAAGTAAGGTAAGCTCTCAGGGAATGTTCTGAAGAAGGCTCATACAGCAGTGTCACACATGACTGATAAGTTAACGAAACCTATGATTGCAGCTTGGAAATGACTTTGACTTAGAATTGTGGGGGTAGTTTTTCTACCGTCTCCAAAGCACCAGATTTTTTCTTGAGAACTATCCTGGTTAGAATTCTAATCATCTGTCTTTAGATTTAGACTCTGGGTGTGCTTCAGTTCTACTCACCAAAGTGCATAAGAAATCAAACTTTATTTCTCCTTTTTATTTCATGATGTATTTTCAATAATGTTCGCTAATACTTTCTTCTACATCTGATCTTTCTTCTTGAAAATACCTTAAGATATTAGACACCCTGTTTTAAACTTATAATTCCTTTCTTATTCCTGTATTGGCAATTCCCCACAACCCCCATCCCCTTCATTCCTATTCAGTTCCCTGGGTGATTTTTTAGGTTCTATCTTCCAAATTCATAGACTTAAAAATCTCTTCTTTCAAACAGCTAAGACTTCTTTCTCATTATCTCTGATATTCATTTTTAAGAAACATGGTTTTATCCTAAGGATTTATACATTCTCTTATCTCTATGAACATGTTATGTGTGTTATACACACATGTTAATATAAGCGTTGTACATGTTTCTAGGCATGTATACATACATATTTCATGTACAGGAAAGGCTGAAGTGGATATCTAATTCCATTTCCATCCACCTTATTGTTTTAAACAAGGTCTCTCTCTGACCCTGGTACTCATCCAATGGCAAAACTAGGTTATTGATGATCTCTGAAAATCCACCTCTCTGCTTTGCAGCACTGTGGTTACAGTCTCATGATGCCATGGGCCAGGGTTTTACTTAGGTACAGGGATAAGCTCTGGTCCTCCTGCTTGAGCAGATGAGTCATCTCCACAGTCCCTCTGAAATGTTGGTTTTCTGTCACCCAGTTTATGCATACATTTATGAATACCTTGGCTTGTTCATTTGGTTATTTTATTTCTCATCTTGAAAGGTGTATGGACACAGAAGTTTTTGTTTCTTATTCACCCAAATGATTGAGACACTGAAAATCAGATGGAAATTTCAAAATGTGGGCTGATCTTATGAGTAGGAATCATTGGCTGGAGATCACATGAGAGACTGATATTCAATGGGGGTATTTCTAAAGACTTAGACATCATGTATATTTTTCATAAAACTGTTCATTCTGTAGAAGAATGCTCTCATTGCCTGCATTGAAGAAAGAAAGCCAATAAAGTCAGGCTTGGATCCCAGAACTCAGTGTGCAGAGTGCATTGCATGTCTGTTTGCTGCTGCGTCTACAGTGAGACTTCATCTCTGCCTAATTGTTGTTTCAGTTTCTACATGCCAAAGATAAGTCAAAGTTGAAGGTGAAAAGGAACCTGTTGTTTATCTTCCTGAGTGAGGAAAATTTAACCAAGAGTAGACATTTCCCTTCATAAACCCCATCTGATCACCCCCTATTTGATGTTCAAGCCCAGGCTTAGGGTAAAGAGAGCAGTCCCGTGATTAGCAGCTATAGTGAGGCAGGCAATGATAGAACCTGCTTGGATGAAGCAATACACAGCTCTCTCCCAACAATACACTGAACAAGTTGGCTTCCACTTGTGTAGAGCTGAAAGCACACCCCTTATAAAGCAATGGAATTCCCTGAAAGCCTTCAGTAACTGCCCTTGTATGGCCAAACAATTCTGAAGCATATCCTGGAGCTAAGACCATTTCAGTAATGCAGACTATGCAGGATTTGGATGCATGCACATCAAGGCAAGGTAATTTTAGGAAAAATCCCTTATTTACTATTTTATGCCTAAGCATGATAGGTATGCATATGACTAAAATCAGATGCATCATGGGAAAGGATATGTGCAGTGAACAGAGGCTTACAATAACCCAAGCCTATCAACAGAAATAGGAAACAACCCACAGGCTATCCCAGGCAACCAACTTCTTCTGCTTTCCCCAAACCTACAAAAAAGAGCCCCAAACAGTGAGCAGGGGCTCTTGAATAAGTGCCATTCAAGGTCGCTGTTCTCTTACACAGTATCTGGCTTGTATTTTCACTTTGTTCTTAAATTAAATTCCTTGCTACTTTGCTATTTGTGTGCATGACTTTAACTCTTTGAATAAGATGCCAAGAATCTCTAAACACCAGGTCCCAGCAGACAGCAGCAGTGACAGTGGGACGTATTCCCATGAGCTCACTCCAGCATAGCCCGGAAGGGAGGCCACCCCCTCCTCTATCTGGTTTTTAGTCTTCCAATTCAGTTTGTTGACATTTCTGTCCTGCCTTTATCTGCCTTCTGTTCTCTTTTTCTTTTGGGGTTCTAGCATTTTCAATTCTTTCTGAAATTCTTTATGTAGTTTTGGAGGTGTGAAATGGGAGACTTGATACATTTGTACATCTATCCATGTTTAAACGGGGCCTTGCGTTTTTATATGCAGTTTGTCTGAACGACAACAATGCTGCTGAGCCTTATTGCTAACATTGAAACCATTTAAAAGATTCTCCTATAATTCATTCCACTCCAACATCTTAGTTTGACCAGGACTATCAAACTTTGCTGGCTGCTCTCACATCCAGGGGCTGTAGCTGTGTCCTACAACATGTGTGACAAAAATTGGCACCGTGGAGACATTTTCTTCTCTCCAGAGTCCCTGTATGCATCTTTGTGTGCCACAGTAGAATTACAAAGTACAGGAGCGGTGTGGCAGTCTTTTCTTATTTTATGCTAACAACACATTTCTAAAATGTTTTACTGGGGGTTTTACCCTCTTGTATCCTTGCCCATACGTTCAACCTGAGTCCTCTTTTAAACAAATGTCTCTTAAGTGAGGCATTGAGGTAAGCAAACACAGGGAATATTTCAGTAGCCAGAGACCTGGTTTGACTCTGCCTACATACACCACCCTTCTAATAATAATACACATGGCAGCCTGAGACACTTACCTGCAGGTACTATGTGTACCTTGAATTCATATAGCAGTCAATCAGCAGCATCAGACCCATCTGTATCCAGCTGAACACACACACACACACACAGAGACCTCTTTCTGACCAATGGACTAAGCTTCATCTCACCTCAAGGCAGATTCAAACTTAGACAGATTCTATTCAAACATAGTCACTGATCTGGTCTGAAGTGATTTTAAGCTTATGTGTAATAAGGCAAAACTGTGTTGTCAAGTAAAGTTCTAGAGAGAATCCTCTATTTACCACATTAGGCTTATGTATAACCAAGTAAGCATATGATTAATATCAGATGCAATATTGGAAGGGACAATCAGAGTAGAAAAATGATTATATAATTTAACATATCAATCAAAATAGCACCCCCAAACTATGACACTTAGAAACCACCCCTTGTCTCCTTAAATCCCACCAGAAAGATCCCAAAGAGTTAGCTGTTGTGCTTGAGTATCCTCACTTATATGGCCCTCTGTCAAATATGACAGTTCATTTCTCTCTAATCTGCACCACTGCTTTGTTGGTATTTCCTTCAATACTTGGCAATCTCTTTGCGTTTTTTATTACATTCTAGAGTAAGAGGTCTCTAAACACTCAGCCTGAACCTAGATCATCAAGAACAGTGTCACCAGGAATGGGGTTGGTATAGGCAGCGAATACAATGTTCGCCACAAAACACACAAACTCCACAAAACCTTGAACGAACCATGGGAGAAAATGGTCTGTCACCAGAGATAAGCACGCATAGACACAGGGAGGAGGACAGAACACAAGGACATGCTAAAGCACCAAGGAGCCAAGCTGCACAGTAAAGTGGAAGTGCATCTTGAGGAACTTTGAAGTAGAAGAATTAATGACCATTCAAGGCATCCTTGCTGCACAAAAGAAAACAAACTGTATGGAAGAAGCCCGGTCTTCTGCAGAATCCCTTTCCCATCCCAAGGTACAAGTGTTTATAGGTCAAGTCCAGCAAGAAGAATAACAACATGCCTTTCACCTGAAAAAGGCTTTCTTCACACAGATGGTAACTATTTCCTTAATCCTTAAACCTCTAATTAGAGGTCTAGTCCAAAAGTTAAACATGCAATACCCCAATCTCTACACGCCAGCATTTAAAAAATGATCCAGGTGGCTCAGTGTGCAGCCAGCTCTTTGGTGCCTTCTGCAATAACCCTATTTTGTATTTATCCCACATCTTCCATCTGAGTCCTGCAAACCCTTTACAAACAGGATCTCATTAATCCCCAAAACCTGCTGCGAGACCCTTGACCAACACAATTATCCCAAATCTACAGATGAAAACAAAGGGTACGTTGAGCAATCCTTGCCCCGCTTTTCAAACAACTGAACATCACAAGGGAAGATAATAATTATAGGCAGACATTATAGTGGTGAGAGAGCAACCTTACTTGAAAAAAAAAAAAGCAGTTGCTCAGTTCTAAGAACAAAGTGAGAAGATCCAGAGGCTTTTCAAAAATATAGCCACAGAATAGCTGATCAACAGATGGAGTTCCAAACTACACATGTGCTAGAGTTGGCCAAATGGAACTTCAGAGAGAAAACTCTGATGAACCATAACACTCAATTCAGCCTCTGTTCCTGCCCAAGTTCGCTCAGAAGCCTTTGCTCATTCACTCACCAGGGATGAGGCATACTCTCTCCCCAGAGTCACTCCACTGCTGTCTTGTGACATTGTTATCCTCTAGGCAGCTGGAGGTTTGGGAAAGTTGTTGCCCCTTTAAATGAGAGTATATGCACTCTCAGATTGTCCTTCTTTTAGCAAGATGCCTGGAGAAATCTGTAACGTGTCCTTCATGATTGCCAAGTCATTCTGACTCTCTTTAGAGGACCCGATGCAGCTATGTTTTGCTCATTCTAACACTAAATGCTCAGCCTGAAAGTGTTCATGTCTGTTAGTTACCTGGAAACTGTAGCTATTCTATATAAAGAGAGTTTCCTCCATGAGTATGCATGTCTATCTCTCAAATCCTTTGCTTTCTTTGGGGAGAGCACTGACTAGAGAATTACTTGCAGTAATATTAAACCTTCCTTCTATGAGAAAAGTTATTTTAAAGAAGTGTACCTTCTTTTCATTGGACATCTTTAACATCCTCCCTAACCATCACTTGCCCAACTTTGTGTCTGAGCTAACAGCTTTATTACTGACAAACGAAACCCCTTTGGGATATATTAACTTAAGAAGTAATGAGCTCTCACTGACCAAGAAGCTGAGTGTCCTCAGCTAGTATCTTCTATAACCTTCCTACCTAATATTTTTCAAATGTATTGGATAAGTGCCTTAATCCATGATTTTTCTCTGTTCTAGTATTATAAAAACTCTATCAAACTGTTACCACATTGGGACGTAAAGTTTGAGGTACCCCAAGTCTGTGTTCTCTGAGTACTCTGTGTTCTGTGGCCATGGTCACTCATAGCTGACTCTAGAATGAAATATCTCTTATCCTTTTTCACATGAGAGTTGTATTTTTATATCAACACTTCACTCTTTTTATCTCTTCTGTTTTTCTGGCTCTATATGCCTCAAGAGGTTAAACCGTTGTTTTTGGTTACAAAATCTTATCATGGACTCTCTGAGGACTTACTACACTTGATAGTTGTGTGACTATCTTACTAGAGGCAGAATACATATTTCAATGATAGAACACTCTGTAATCTAAGCTGCTTTGCTCATTGATGATATTATTAAGATGAATCAAACATGGCTCTTCATCTTATGAATCTTCTGAAAGTCAATAATACTCTATTAATTTTTCTATTACGTGTGCATAGATCAGTATCTAGTACATTTTAAGTGTTATAAATAATATATATATACAATATATAAATTATATATATATATATATATATGCTTAACATTCAATGTGGCTATATTTGGAGATGATAATTAAGATCAATTGTTACAATTCTAAGAATAGAATTGACCCCTGTGTGGAGACATATCATTACATTCTGCCCAAGAGTTGATCTAGTCTGGACAAGAGGTGAGTGCCTGGGCTCAGCCTAGATCCCATCCCTGGGCACCAGCCACTCCAGGGAAGACCTGCCCAACTTGGCCCCAGGCTCTAGCCACCGAGCAGGTTCCCTACTACTCCTACTGGGAAGGCTCCCTTCTCCAAGACCTCAGGCAGACCCTGCAATTTCCAAGCCCTGCCCCCACACCCATCATCGCCTGAGACACCAGCCACTTCCTGAGACTTAGAGACTGGCCCCCAGCTCCCATCTTGCCCCAGAAATCCCTTCTGGACAAGAGCTCCCATCCTGCCCTGGACTTCCCCTCTGAACAAGAGATCCCATCCTGCCTCAAACTTCCCATCTGGACAAGAGAGAGAGAGGCTTCCTGAATCTGTCAGCTCTTTCTGAACCAAGTGTGCTGATAAGACCAAGAATGAACCACAAGGAGATGGGAAGATGTCAAGGCAGAAGTACATACAACAAAATGAAGAGCAGTACAGCATCACCAGAACCTAGCCCTCCTCCAACATCTAGACCTGAACATCAAAAATTGGAAGAAGCAGAAGAAAACAGCCTTATGAATAACATCATGAAGAAGGTAGAGGCTTATATAGAGGAAAAGACAAACAAAAAATGGGAAGAATGCTATAAAAAAACTAGAGGAAAAGACAAATAAAGTAGAAGAAAACAATAAAGCCCTGGAAGAAAACAATAAAGCCCTGAAAGAAAATCATGAAAAAGCAATAAAACAAATGAAGGAAACAGTCCAAGACCTGAAAAGGGAAATAGAAAAAATGAAGAAGACACAAACAGAGGGAATGCTGGAAATAGAAAATCTGAGTAAATGAATGGGAACTTCAGATGCAAGTATAACCAACAGAATGCAAGAGATGGAAGAGAGGATCTGCAGCATTGAAGATATGGTAGAAGAAATAGATTCATCAGTCAAAGAAAACACTAAAGCCAACAAAGTCATGACCCAAAATGTCCAAGAAATTTGGGACACCATGAAGAGACCAAACCTACAAATAATAGGGGTAGAAGAAGGAGAAGAATACCAAGTCAAAGGCACAGAAAATATATTCAACAAGATCATAGAAGAAAACTTTCCCAACTTAAAGGAAATGCCTATGAAGATACAAGAAGCCTATAGAACACCAAACAGACTAGATCCCCCCAAAAAAGTCCCCTTGCCACATAATAATTAAACAACTAAATGTACAGAATAAAAAAAGAGTATTAAGAGCAGGAAAGGAAAAAGGCCAAGTGACTTATAAAGGCAAACCCATCAGAATAACACCTGATTTCTCAATGGAGACTTTGAAAGCCAGAAGGACCTGGACAGATGTAATGCAGACACTAAGAGACCATGGATGCCAGCTTAGACTAATATACCCAGCAAAACTTTCAATCAACATAGACAGAGTGAACAAGATATTCCAAGACAAAGTCAGATTTAAACAATACTTATCCAAAAACTCAGCCCTACAGAAAGCACTAGAGGGAAAATTCCAACCCAAGGAAGTCAGATACACCCTTGAAAACACAGGCAATAGATAAAGCTACAGCAGTAAAACCCAAAGAAGAAGTACACACACACTACCACCAAAAAATAACAGGAATGAACAATTACTGGTCATTAATATCCCTTAATATCAATGGACTTAAATCACCTATAAAAAGACATAGGCTTGCAGAATGGAAACGAAAGCAGTACCCATCTTTCTGCTGCATACAAGAAACACACCACAAATTCAAAGACAGACACTACCTAAGAATAAAAGGCTGGGAAAAGACTTTCCAATCAAACGGTCTTAAGAAACAAGTGGGTGTAGCCATCCTTATATCCAGCAAAATCATTTCAAACTAAAATCAGTCAAAAGAGATCAAGAAGGACATTACATACTCATCACAGGAAAGATCCACCAAGATGAAGTTTCAATTCTGAACATTTATGCCCCAAACACAAGGACACCCACATATGTAAAAGAAACATTACTAAAGCTTAAACCACATATAAAACCCCACACATTAATAGTGGGAGACCTCAACACCCTACTTTCACCACTGGACAGATCTCACAAATCGAAACTTAACAGAGAAATAAAGGACTTAACTGATGTCACGACTCAAATGGACTTAATCGATATCTACAGAACATTCCATCCTAACAAAAAAGAATATACCTTCTTCTCAGCACCCCATGGAACCTTCTCTAAAATCGACCACATACTTGGCCACAAAGCAAATCTCAACAGATACAAAACAATTGGAATAACCTCCTGTGTTCTATCAGACCACCATGGTTTAAAGTTAGATTCAACAACAACAAAAACTACAGAAAACCTACAATCTCTTGGAAACTGAATAATACCCAACTGAATCACCAATGGGTTAAGGAAGAAATAAAGAAAGAAATTAAAGACTTCCTAGAGATCGATGAAAATGAAGACACCACATACCCAAAATTATGGGACACTATGAAAGTAGCGCTAAGAGGGAAATTCATAGCACTAAATGCCCACATAAAGAACTTGGAGAAATTTCACACGAGTGACTTAACAGCACACCTGAAAGCTCTAGAACAAGAAGAAGCAAAGTCTCCCAGGAAGAATAGATGCCAGGAGATAATCAAAGTGAGAGCTGAAATCAATAAAATAGAAACAAAGAGAACAATACAAAAAAAAAAAAATCAATGAAACAAAGAGTTGGTTCTTTGAGAAAATCAACAAGATAGACAATGCCTTATCCAAACTAACCAAAAGGCAAAGAGAGAGCCTCCAAATTAACAAAAATCAGAAATGAAAAGGGGAACATAACAACAGACATTGAGGAAATCCAGAGAATCAGCAGGTCATACTTCAAAAACCTCTACTCCATAAAACTGGAAAATCTAAAAGAAATGGATAATTTTCTGGATAGGTACCACATACCTAAATTAAATCAAGACCAGATAAACTATTTAAATAGTCCAATAACCCTTAAGGAAATAGAAACAGTCATTAAAAGTCTCCCAACCAAAAAAAGCCCAGGACCAGATGGTTTCAGCACAGAATTCTACCAGATCTTCAAAGAAGAGTTAATACCAATACTCTCTAAATTGTTCCACACAATAGAAACAGAAGGAACATTACCAAACTCCTTCTATGAGGCTACAATTACCCTGATTCCTAAACCAAACAAGGATACAACAAAGAAAGAGAACTACAGACTGATCTCCCTCATGAACATTGATGCAAAAATACTCAATAAAATACCGGCAAACAGACTCCAAGAACACATCAAAACAATTATCCACCATGATCAAGTAGGCTTCATCCCAGGGATGCAAGGCTGATTCAACATACGAAAGTCTGTCAATGTAATACACCACATAAACAAACTCAAAGAAAAAAACCACATGATCATCTCACTAGATGCAGAAAAGGCATTTGACAAAATCCAACACCCCTTCATGATAAAGGTCTTGGAGCGATCAGGAATACAGGAAACATACCTAAACATAATAAAGGCAATTTACAGCAAGCCAACAGCCAACATCAAATTAAATGGAGAGAAACTCAAAGCAATTCCATTAAAATCAGGAACAAGGCAAGGCTGTCTGCTCTCCCCATACTTATTCAATATAGTATTTGAAGTTCTAGCCAGAGCAATAAGACAACATAAGGAGACTGAGGGGATACAAATTGGAAAGGAAGAAGTCAAGCTTTCCCTGTTTGCAGATGACATGATAGTATACTTGAGTGACCCCAAAGATTCCACCAAGGAACTGATAGAGCTTATAAACACATTCAGCAACATAGCAGGATACAAGATCAACTTAAAAAAAAATCAGTAGCCCTCCTATTTGCAATTGACAACGAGGCTGAGAAGGAAATCAGAGATACATCACCCATTACAATAGCCACAAATGATATAAAATACCTTGGGGTAACACTAACCAAGCAAGTGAAGGACCTATATGACAAGAACTTTAAGTCCCTGAGAAAAGAAATTGAAGAAGATGTCAGAAAATGGAAAGATCTCCCATGCTCATGGATAGGCAGGACTAACATAGTAAAAATGGCAATTTTACCAAAAGCAATCTACAGATTCAATGCAATCCCCATCAAAATCCCAATGCAATTCTTCACACACCTGGAAAGAATAATACTTAACTTCATATGGAAAAACAAAAAACCCAGGATAGCCAAAAGAATCCTGTACAATAAAACCTCTGGAGGCATCACGATCCCTGACTTCAAGCTCTACTATAGAGCTACAGTAATAAAAACAGCTTGGTACTGGCATAAAAACCGACATATGGACCAATGGAATCAAATTGAAGAACCTGACATTAATCCGCACACCTATGAACATATAATTTTTGACAAAGAAGCCAAAAGTGTACAATGGAAAAAAGAAAGCATCTTCAACAAATGGTGCTGGTATTACTGCATATCAACATGTAGAAGGCTGCAAATAGATCCATATCTATCACTGTACACAAAACTTAAGTCCAAGTGGATCAAGGACCTCAACATAAATCCAGCTACTCTGATCTTGCTAGAAGAGAAAGTAGGAAGTAGTCTTGAACGCATTGTCATAGGAGATCACTTCCTAAATATAACACCAATAGCACAGACACTGAAACAATCAATCAATGGGACCTCTTGAAACTGAGAAGCTTTTGTAGGGCAAAGGATATGGTCAACAAGGCAAAGCGACAGCCTACAGAATGGGAAAAGATCTTCACCAATCCCACATCTGACAGAGGACTGATATCCAGAATATATAAGGAACTCAAAAAATTAGATATCAAAATGCCCAACAGTCCAATTAAGAAATGGTCTATAGAACTAAACAGAGAATTCTCAACAGAGGAAACTCAAATGGCTGAAAGACATTTAAGGAATTGCTCAACATCCCTAATTATCAGGGAAATGCAAATCAAAACAACTCTGAGACACCACCTTATGCCTGTCAGAATGGCTAAGATCAAAAACACTGAAGACACCTTATGCTGGAGAGGATGTGGAGCTAGGGGAACTCTCCTCCACTGCTGGTGGGAATGCAAGCTTGTACAACCACTTTGGAAATCAATATGGCGCTTTCTTAGAAAATTGGGAATCCATCACCCCCAAGGTCCAGCTATACCACTCTTGGGCATGTACCCAAGGAATGCTCAACCACACCACAAGAGCACTTGTTCAGCTATGTTCATATCAGCATTGTTTGTAATAGTCAGAACATGGAAACAACCTAGATGCCCTTCAACTGAAGAATGGATAAATAAAATGTGGTACATATACACAATGGAATACTACTCAGCAGAGAAAAACAATGACATCATGAAGTTTGCAGGCAAATGGATGGATTTAGAAAAAGATCATCCTGAGTGAGGTAACCCAGACTCAGAAAGTCAAACATGGTATGTACACACTCATAGGAGGATACTAGATGTGGAACAAGGATGTCTGGACTGCTACTCACAATACCAGGGAGGCTACCTGGAAAATAGGACCCCAAGAAAGACACAGGGATCGCCTAATGATGGAGAAATGGATGAGATCTACATGAATAGCCTGGACGTGAGTGGGGTAAATGAAGGGCTAGGGTGGAGGGAAAGAGAGCTTGGGGCAGCGGGAGATCCCAGCTGGATCAACAACAGAGAGGGAGAACAAGGAATAGGAGACCATGGTAAATGAAGACCACATGAGAATAGGAAGAAGCAAAGTGCTAGAGAGGCTCACAGAAATCCACAAAGATGCCCCCACAATAGACTGCTGGCAATGGTCGAGAGACAGCCCGAACTGACCTACTCTGGTGATGGGATGGCCAAACATCCTAATTGTCGTGCTAGAAACCCCATCCAATGAATGAGGGAACTTGATGCATAGATCCACGGCTAGGTCGCAGGTGGAGCTCCAGGAGTCCAATTGGCAAGAAAGAGGAGGGTTTATATGAGTGAGAATTGTTGAGTCCAAGGTTGGATAAAGCACGGGGACAAATAGCCAAATGAATGGAAACACATGAACTATGAACCAATGGCTGAGGGGCCCCCAACTGGATCAGGCCCTCTGAATAGGTGAGACAGTTGATTGGCTTGATCTGTTTGGGAGGCATCCAGGCAGTGAGACCAAGTCCTGTCCTCAGTGCATGAGCTGGCTGTTTGGAACCTGGGGCTTATGCAGGGACACTTGGCTCAGCCTAGGAGGAGGGGACTTGACCTTCCTGGACTGAATCTTCCAGGTTGAACTCAAACCTCAGGGGAGTCTTTGCCCTGGAGGTGATGGGAATTGGGGGTGGGCTGGGGGAAAGGCGCGGGGGGGGGCGAAAGGGGGGAGAACAAGGGAATCTGTGGCTGATATGTAGAATTAAATTATATTGTAAAATAAAATTTAAAAAAAAAAGAGTTGATCTAAATGGGCTGGCCAATCAGCTGTTCAAAGGACCACCCCTCAGGAAGGCTGGCTCACACTAAGCCAAGCTAAAGAGATGAAAACGGAATTATTTCTTTAATCTGATAATGTACCTGTCTTTCTCAGAACCCCTGAGTGAAGCTTCATGATCGTCATGAGTTTCTGCTGGGTCTGCCTTTCTTTCTGAGCACTGTAACCATCCCTTTCTCTTATCTTCTGTCCTTTCTTTCAGAGGCTTCTCCAGAGCCCACTTGTGCTTTGCCCGATCTTCTGGGCTTCCTTACTTTTCTCTTTTTGCTATGCAGCCAATCTCCATGCCTAGCTCAAACAGCATGGTTCTCTCTTCTTCTGTGTCTCTGTCCTCTGGGCAGTTGTAGAGAGTTACTGTTTGCCTGCTTCCGTTTTGTTTTAGACTCTAATAACTTTATCCTTGACCTTCTTTCTGAGCCCATTCTTGACTACCTCCATTAAAGAGATGAAGAACTAAAGAGGGGATGCCAGTTTCTCCAGTCACAAAATGATGTCACAAAAAACATTCCCTGATCTTACAGGATTAGCATCCTTCAAAGAAAAGAAACAAGATGATTCAGAAATTTCCATTTTTCTCGGTCTACACACACACACACACACACACACACACACACTTCCTCCTTCCCTGCTCCTTCACGATTTCTCCCGCTCCTTCATCTCCCTTTGATGTAAACACATGAGCACAAGTAGAAAAGGTGGTCAACCCAACAGAAGACCCCTCAACAGACCACAGCTCTGTCAGCCAGCACTTGACTTTGCACTCCTAGTCTTCATACCCTTTAAGGAAATGACTTCCCCCTTCACATCACCCAGTCAACAGCATTCTGCCTGCAGCCCTCATAGACTAAGAATACCCTCAATAGGTGTCTGTAGAGTTATTATGTCTGATATTTCATTAGCTTCATGTCTATATAAGCCTTTGATTAGTGTTCCTTGCCGGAGAACTTAGATGACTAATTAAGACGTTTCTACTCTCCATATTTTGGTTTTCTTTGATAATGATTTGTGCAGCCAAGTAGCTCTACACTCACCATGACTGACACACATAGAGGCTTTAAACCATGTTTAACTGTATCTACTGACTGGAGCTTAAAGTGTGTGATCTGTCAGTACACAAGACTATTAGTCCTTCACATATACTCTCTCTCCCTTGATTTTTATCCCCTCTGCTGATCTTTCTACCTCTCTTTAGAAGGGATGTTTCACCAGGCTTTAGAAAAAATTCATTCTTAAATGTTCTTGTTCCCATGCTTGGGCATAGATAAATCTGCTCTCCCTGTGCAATGACAGCCACCTGATGTGAGACTACCTATACCCTTATTTTCACCTTCCTCTAGCAATTTTCTGCCCATGAAGTGCTCACCTTCTGGGCACTCTCCATTTCCTCTTTTAATTATCCTTTAATATCACATGTGTTAAATATTGGCCTTTGTATTCATGCTCTGATAACACAATATTAAGCTAATAATTCATATTATTACTACTATCAATAAGGTGATGAAATGCTTTGTAAATTTCTGTCTGTTGAGTATATATATATATATATATATATATATATATATATATATATATATAAATAAATACATACATACATACATACATTATTTTATTTTGCCTGTATTCAATTGGTTAAAATAAAATATCACATACTGAGAAACCCTTGGCCTACTATATGATTTTTTTCTTATGCTTCTAGTGTTGGAGATTGAATATGAAGCTGTTTAGTCTTTCCACTTAGAGAGAGGTTTCTCATCTTTGCTTATTGACACTGACTTTCCCAACTCTGTCCTTAGATGCCATGAGAAGAGAAAAGATAAATTCTTCCAGTGTCTTCTTTAAGATCAGGGCTTCAACCTCCATGACCTCATTTGATATAATTACTCTCTTACTCCAAATCTAACCATAACAGAAGAAAGAGAAATCAGTACTTAAAAATCTAGGGTAGGAAGTAGGGGCAAACTTCTATTCATATTAGAAGTTATTATATCTAAATAATATTTAGATACTTAGGAGTAAACAAAAAATTTAAAGGATTCACTACAATAAAAAGAAGAGAAACAAGAAATAATGTTCATATTGTATCCTACCCATATGCCTCTATTCCTTGGATCAAACCCACCACTAAGCACTGTGGGTTAGTAAGGTACTGAACATATCCTGCCCTTGAAGAGCACTCATGGTCTTTGCTGAAAGGTCATAATGGGTCACAGCCACACTATTAGGAAATGGATTATGGGAGGGAAGTAAGAAATTATTTAAAGTTCACACATGTATGCAACGATGCAATCAAGCCTAACATGGAAAGTATCTATAGATAGAGCAATCCCAGAGACTGAAGTGGTCAGGGCCAAGTGAGGCCAAGAAAATAACATTCTGGGTCATGCTTCTCCAACTTTGTGCATCAGAATTCCTTATGCCCAGAAGATCTCAAGCATACTGGTGTCAGAGCAGTGGGTGGCAAGAGGAAGCAGTAACCTCTGAAGAGCTTTCCTGAGAGGAAGTGGGGATAGAAAGGATATCCTATTGTCAAATTGACCCTGTCTAGCAACTATGGTGATATTTTATTTGTATTAAAATGTTATTTGTATGTTAATAAATCAAGTTGCCCGGGGGTCAGAGCTATTAGCAAGCCATAGGAAAGCAGGGCAGTGGTGGCGTATACTTGGAATCCCAGCACTTGGTATGCAGAGCTGGGTAAGTCTCTGTGTGTTCAGGGATACAGCCATTATTGGACACACATGCCTTTAATCTCAATACCAAGCAAGAAAAACCAGGAGGCCTATACAGACAGGCCGTGACGAGGCGGTCATGTGGTTGGGTATACAACCAATGAGAAGGCAGAACAGGAACACTATATAAAGACATTAACACAGGGGTAGTGAGTTCGGAGAGGTAGGACCACTGCAGGAGGAAGGGTAAGGTTTTAGCTCTTAGCTCTGACCTCTTGGCTTTCTTCTTTGCATTGGTTCTGTGTTTCTTATTTAATAAGAAGGTTGGTTACATCTACAAGCAACTGTTAAGCTTTGTACTTTGAAGACACTTTATGTCATGATCCTTTCTTCTTTCTATTTCCCTTTAGCTAGTACATACGAAATACAAGGTATCTCAGGTCATAATTATTCCTTTTGAGGTGTGGGCAATCAGAAATTCAGACTGTGATCCTTATAAATTTATATGCTCCAGCAGAATTGATAGAAGAGAAATACTAAAGCAAAGACACACAAATCACTCAATTCCAGAGGCATCTGAGCAACCACAAAAGGAAGGTGACCTATGAGCATCATTTGGATTTTGTACTGAGAGAATTTCAGCATAGATTGATAGCTTTGTTTGTGTATCTTCTAACTTCACTTTTTTATTTCAAATATCAGGGAACCAAAAAGACCAATTTAAATATTTGTATCATGGGTACATACATAGACAGTGTGATGATTTATGCTGACTGTCAACTTGACACTATCTAAAATCACAAAACAGACAAGCCTCAGGTCGTGCCTCTGAGGGCTTATGCAGATTAGGTTAACTGAAGTTAGAAAACCTACCCTACATGTAGGCAGCACCATTACAAGGCCTGGAGTCCTGGACTGGAGACAAAGGAGGAAGAGAGATGAGCACCAATTCATCTCCCTCTGCTTCCTGCTACCTTCAGCTCTTGCTACCATTCCTTCCCTTCCATGATGAATGCTATCCTCAAATTATGACTCTTTCTTCTTAAATCGCTCTGTTAGTACAATTTTTCAGAGCGAGGACAGAAGCAACTAATTCCCATAGGTGAACACACACACACACACACACACACACACACACACACACATTTTACAATATACAGTGAAAATACCATGATAAAATGAGGAAAGAACAATTAAAAGGTTTTGTTAAAATTTTGTTTGTCAAGAGAATACTGACTTATCACTCCTGATTGAACAGTCACTGGCTTCATGCAATGTTCTGTGACTTTCTCTGCCAGAATGAATGGGCCAACTTTGTTCTCTTCCCTGTACCTAGTATCCACAGTCTTCCTGGCAGATAGTTTAACTGTACGAAAGCTGTACAAACCTTATGTCTATAAGAAGCTGATACATTTCTGGCTGAAAAGCAAATTCTTAAAGGCAGGGCATGGTCTCCGAGAATATTTGTCACATAAAAACTTTGAAGAAAAAAAAATGTTTGTGTTATGGGGTAGGGAGAATTGTTATTCAGTAAAATGTTGTATGGCTGGGCTGATGTTTTAGTTCTTTCTAAAGAGCACTTTCCTTGCAAGCACAAGGACCTGATTTGATACCATTTGTACTGACATGTACCATAACCTCAGCACCTGGTAGGTAGAACCAGACAGAATCTTGGAGCTCACAGGCCAGCCAGACTATCCTAATTGGTGAACTCATAGCCAATGAGAGACAATCTCGAAAAGAAGTGGAAGGCTTTGCTGAAGATGACATGCAAAGTTGTCTTGTGGCCTCCATGTGTGTACATGTATGCACAACACACACACACACACACACACACACACACACACACACACACACACACACCCCACAGGCATACAGAAATAAAATGAAGTGTAGAGATCAACGATATTCTCAGATCACTCCTCTCTCTGGACATGCTGCTTCCATTTAAAGCCTTTTCTTCAATTTCCAAGTTTCTAAGTAGTTTTCTGTGACTTAAAAACCCAGGCCTGAGAACCCTCCCACCTCAAAATCTACCTCTATTCTCCAACGTGTGTGTGTGTGTGTGTGTGTGTGTGTGTGTGTGTGTGTGTGTGTGTGTGTGTTTGAGGGAGAGAGAGAGTTTACATCCCAGAAGTGACTATCCTTTCCTTTATTTAAACACCAGGCTCTGTTTTCACTGGAAGTGACAGCAGCAGCCTAGGCTGAGTAAGTCCAGAACTGGAGACGTCAATACTAACAGGAAGGGCAATGAAGAACCGCAGTCCTGCCGAAACAAACTGCCGCCAGGTCAGGGCTCAAGAGTGTGCCTTCGACTCACAGGCGTCTTCTCACCTCTGGCCTGACTATGTAAAATCCATTTGCCAGCTGAGAACTTTGTTGACTATTTACAAGATTTACCCTTCTAACTCTGCACCCTGGTTTCTCAGCCCACAGTACTGGAGTTAGAGTTTGCAGCCTTCTGAGAGAACAAATGGGACTCCTTTTAATCTGGCCTTCTCATCATCACCACCAGATTCCAAAGGTATCTTAAAACCAGAGCAAGGTAAGAGGCTTTCTAACACAGGACTGTTGATTCTGCCCAGGATAGCTGTGAGTGGAACACAAGACTGTTGATTCTGCCCAGGATAGCTGTGAGTGGAACACAAGACTGTTGATTCTTCCCAGAATAGCTGTGAGAGTAACATAAGACTGTTGATTCTGCCCAGGATAGCTGTGAGTGGAACACAAGACTGTTGATTCTGCCCAGGATAGCTGTGAGTGGAACACAAGACTGTTGATTCTTCCCAGAATAGCTGTGAGAGTAACATAAGACTGTTGATTCTGCCCAGGATAGCTGTGAGTAGAACACAAGACTGTTGATTCTGCCCAGGATAGCTGTGAGTGGAACACAAGACTGTTGATTCTGCCCAGAATAGCTGTGAGAGTGACATAAGACTGTTGATTCTGCCCAGGATAGCTGTGAGTGGAACACAAGACTGTTGATTCTGCCCAGGATTGCTGTGAGAAGATCCTGATTGCAGAGGATTTCAAAGTAAACTTCTTCACCAATTGAACTTTCACTCTCCTTATCTTACTTCAACTTGTAAGGACCCCTAATATCCAAAAGAGGAACTGATTCTCTTTTCTTTTTGAGACAGGGTCTCAGGTAGCCCAGGCTGGTCTTGAACATGCTACAAATCTGAAGTTATCCTTGAATGTTAGTCCTCTTGCCTCCACTTACAGGTGTGAGCCACTGCTTTGATCTCAAAAGCACAATTCTCACTGTAATGTACCCAAATTCCATCAAAATGTTCCTAGTTCCTGATCCACTGTTAATCAGGTCATGGCTTAACGCTGTGAATACATTAGGAACATGCTGAAAACATGAATTCTTCTTAATTACTAAAGGAGCTTTCAAAGTCTGCAAATGAAGCCTTCACAGACATATTCATGAAAGATGATACAAGGATGGAATAAAGAATCACAAAATCTAAGACTTAGGAAGAAATTCAACTCTTGCTGGTTGTTATTTTGTCTCTCATCTACTTCTCAAATTATTATAATTTCCCCAGCAAATAATCCCTTAACTGTTATCTGAAGATCACTAATGACAAGGAACTTAATACTACTGAAGATATTTGTTCCAATGGTATAATCACTAAACTCTGAAGTTTATTATTAAAGTTGGTCAACGTCTTCTTTCCAGCTAGATTGCTACAAAAATCTGATCACTCCAACTCTGTCTAGGTTGGTTTTTGCACATTTTGGGCAGCTTCGGACGCTGTCTCTTTTCATATAGAATGGAGACAGCATTGGGTTGCTTGTCTACAGTCTCTCATATTAGTCATACTAATAACACCACTAGAAAAATTAAGGAAACAATGTGGCTAATCACTCAGTCGTGTCTTTGAGGGTATGGAAATGGCTGAAAGTACCACAGATTCTCAATAAACCATCTCCTGGACTATCTGACTACCCACTGCATGGAGGACCCAAAATGATATGGGGTAGAAGTGTGGTGGGAGGGCAAGAGTAAGAGAGAGGGAGTCAAGATTAGCATATAAAACAACCAATAAGCACAGAAACCCTCTCCCAAGAGTAAGAGAGAAGGAGTCAAGATTAGCATATAAAACAACCAGTTAGCACAGAAACCCTCTCTCCTGAAGGACACACAGAGCCTAACAGAGAATGTGCTAGATAAGCCCCTGGGAATAAGAAGGTAGTTATGCAAATGACTTATAAAGGAACATGACCTTGAGGCCAGTCCCAGCCCACCAGCTTGCTGCCCTGTTCAGGACTGCCTTTCTCCTTCTTAATAAGCTGTCTATTTACACCACTACACCTGTGTCTCCGGCCCAATTCTTTGTTCCAGCATACAACAACCCTGAAATCCCAGTGACTATCTTCTAGGATGGGATCCACATCTTTAACAGAATGGCTCTCTGTGTCAAGAGCCTCTCCTGTTAGTTAGCCTAAGAAGCCATGCTGCACACCTGAGCTTTCACACTTCCTGAGACCTACACAACCAATACTTAGGGCCTATGCAGCTCTGTTTCCAGAATTTAGTTGGGGTTTATAAAATGTAAATATCTATACAGTCAGATGACACTTCTAATAAAGAGAGACTTTAAGAATGTCTTTAAAGGAAGACATGAGAATATGCCGGGGAGGAATTCAAGAATGATTCCCTAATAAAAAAAATATTAAGTATTTAAAGGAATCATGTGTTTCACAGGTTAAAAGATTAGCACTTTTTATTTAGTCCTCATGATTAAGAAAGCAGACTCAGGTATGGTGGTGTACATCCATAATCCCAGCACTCAGAGGCCGGGCCAGCAAGCCTGAGAGTTCCTCCAAGATGCTCCCACATGAAGACACAACACAACCAAACACCTGACTGTGCCACTGGGCTGAGAAAGGGAGGTTAGATTCCCCTTGCTGACTCCTGCATGCTGTTGTTAAGAGTCAAAATTTATCTCCACCTGCCCAAGGGCTAGGTAACTTCCTTAAATGCTGGTAACTGTAGTTCCTAAGAAATAACAAGCCATGTGTTTTTACATCCCTAAACAAGTTTTTTTTTTTTTTTTGAGGCTATTACTCTAGATGTGCTTGATCACGTGTAGGTGGGAGGTACATAGGCAGGAAATATATCAGGATGTATGTTTGCCCTGATTAGACCTGATGGGTTATGCAATGCATTATGGGTTTTACCTTTTTAAGTCCCTGAAAATTATGACTCTCACTGGGAATTGGGGTGGATCTGATGAGTCCATTTTTCTGGTCAGTACTTAATTAAAACTTGCTTCAAATTTGGCTCAAAAATATGGAACTGGTTTTTCTCTCTAAAATCTCAGGATTAACACTGTGATATTATGAATTATTTATTTGCTGTCCTTGTGTCTCAGTTTCTAAAACTGCAGAAACCTGGCATAGTAGGAATATTAATATCAATGGATAACCAGAGTTACTAGGAGAGTTAAGCATAGTATGGGCTCATTATAATTAGATGCAGTGGTTCCTGTTCTCTATTTCATGCATTCATGGCAGTCATATTTTCAGATGTATACTGTGACTAGTATAAGTATGTGAAAGCCTACCCTAAAGGTACTTCAGGAACAATCCTGTCTCTTTAGCCATCTTACTATGGTCCAAACACACCAGGAGAAAGTGATGCAGTTTAGAAGGGAGAGTACTGGGCCGATTGTCAGGAAACACTCCTGTCTGTTCCATGGATTAGCTGTCTGCACTACATGTACCTGCTGGAACTGTCCATACCTTGGGTCCAAAGACAGCCTCACACACTTGAAAGGCTTGCCATAGCAAAGCTGAAGGTCTGAATTATTGGGATGTTTTTGTACTTAAACTTTTAAAAGTCTAGTGAGAAATTACTGATTAAATCACCTAAGAGCTTGAAAAAAAAATAAAATCTCCTCTTCTTCCTCCTTTTCTTTGTCTTCCTCTTCCACCCTTCTTCATCTTTATCCTCCTCCTCCTCTGCTTCCTCTTCTTTTTCCTCCTCTTCCTCATTCTTCTTTTCTCTTTATCTCTCTTCCTTCCTGCCTATCCATACTTTGTCTTACATGTTGGTCTCAGAATAAATAGCATTTGTAGCATCTTATGAACTATTTATTATTTTTGTTGTTCATTAGGCTGGTTCATCTTACACACCCCCGAATATTCATTATACCTTTCAGAATAAGTGAATAGTTATTTATATTCAAGTCATACATAGTACATGGTGTAGCTAGAGTTTTCCTGCCTGGCCCACCTCAGGACAAATCTCTCTCACCCGCCAGTCCCACAGCCACTCAGACCCAACCAAATAAACACAGAGACTTATATTGGTTACAAACTGTAAGGCCGTGGCAGGCTTCTTGCTAACTGTTCTTACAGCTTAAATTAATTCATTTCTATAAATCTATACCTTGCCACGTGGCTTGTGGCTTACCGGTACTTTACATCTTCCTTGTCCTGATGGCGGCGGCTGGCAGTGTCTCTCTCACTCAGCTTCCTGTTCTCTCAATTCTCCTCTCTGTTAGTCCCGCCTATACTTCCTGCCTGGCCACTGGCCAATCATTGATTTATTTATTGACCAATCAGTAACACATTTGACATACAGACCATCCCACAGCACTTAAGCTACAAATGGCGTCCAACGTGGTGGCAAGAGTTTCCACCTAAAAACTGAGAAAAAAGATTCTAAAACAGAGCTAAAAACAGCTTCCTAATTGTCTCTCTCAAATGAGCGGCAGCTGCAGGTTTAAGCTACTATGGCGGGTTCCTGGTGTGCATGCTCGACCTGCAGTATGGCGGGAATGAGGCCTCTGCAAGTGGCACATTAAGCTGTGTGGTGGATTTAGCCTTTGCTAGTACAAAAAAAAAAAAAAAAAAAAAAAAGAGGTTTCTGGGCTACACGCTGCTCTTTGACAGAAGCATAGACCCACTATTTCTGAGAGTTGATGGCTCCCAGAGCTGGCAGAAAACATACCACCGCCATGTTGGGAAGCTGAAGTGGGTGGAGCCAGCAGCCATGGCGCCAGCACCGTTTCAGGCTTAGAAGGCTGCAGTTTAAAGCAATAGGCTCAAGCTAATATAAAAAAATAAGCCACGTAAAGATGGCTACCACACAGAGAATCTGGATTATGTTCTTTGATATTCGTAACTGAATAAAAACATTTGATTACAAAAGCTGTTGAGTTATTCCAAAATGTATATTTTAAAGGTACCTTGACTTCAAAATTTGGATGTAAGAATATGTTACTTTGGAAAGGAGGCTCTGCTTTTGTTTCCACAGAAAGCCAGAGGCTATGGATTTGTTCCAGATTAAGATACATCAGGTTTGACCAGCCAAGACCACCTGAAAGGTCTCCGATGACATCATGGCCCAGATGATCCAACATCCAGAACCATTTCAAGGCAACTGGCTCAGACAATACACCCTCATGGACTACTCCATAATCTTAAAATATTCTTTGTGTCCCCATAAGATACAGCGCCCCCCTCCAGCAGGAAGTAGTAAGAGAAGCTACGCCCAAATTCCCAAATATACCAAGCTGACTTTGGAGATGTGTAAAGGTCAAAACCTTCCTTTTTAAGAAAAGAAAAGGGGAAGTGCTGTGGGATGGTCTGTATGTCAAATGTGTTGCTGATTGGTCAATAAATAAATCAATGATTGGCCAGTGGCCAGGCAGGAAGTATAGGCGGGACTAACAGAGAGGAGAATTGAGAGAACAGGAAGCTGAGTGAGAGAGACACTGCCAGCCGCCGCTGTCAGGACAAGGAAGATGTAAAGTACCGGTAAACCACAAGCCACATGACAAGGTATAGATTTATAGAAATGGATTAATTTAAGCTGTAAGAACAGTTAGCAAGAAGCCTGCCACGGCCATATAGTTTGTAACCAATATAAGTCTCTGTGTTTACTTGGTCGGGTCTGAGCGGCTGTGGGTCTAGCAGGTGAGAGAGATTTGTCCTGAGGTGAGCCAGGCAGGAAAACTCTAGCTACAACACGGTGAGAAAGAAACATAATACAAAGAACAGACAGAAAATAGCACACCAACACAAATATGCACTTTGCACCTGAGGTGTAGACAAGGTCATATACATGCTGCCTTCTACAGGTGTCACTTCTGCTGTGGCATACAACAGTCCACATTGGAGCATAGCTTTGTGGTTGAGATGAATTGACCAAAAGTCTGAAATCCTGTAGTGATACCAGAAGATTGCAAGAGGATTTGAACCATATTCCTGACCATGGGACAGTGTTATGTGAGATCATGTGATAGAGGTATATGTGTGTGTTTCAGTGGTTTGTTTCTTCAAACAATTGTTACATGTGGTAGGATTTTGATTTCATAGTGTACTTGGTTATGGCTTTATTAGGAGGTTTTGTCCTTGCATAGTGTGATTAAAAAATTATGTGATCAAAAAGCTTGACTTCCAACTGCTACCATATATGGTTACCATCAATATTTCTTGTGTGATACAATTTCTGTCATTTCTCTCACCTTCTCATATCCACTAGGTCAACCTTCCTTCCAAAGCTTGATTCACACCTTCATTATATGTTTATGAGCAGCAGCATGACAGGTAGATACTATAGATAGATACCTTGAAAACTGAGAAACAAAGTCTCCTTTGCAAATTCTATTTTATTGGAGATGTCAATAGCAAAGAAACAGAGATAACAAAGAGCTGCAGCCTTCAAAAGACACTGGAGTTCATCTTTGTATGTTAAGTCAGGGTACAATGTCCTATAATAAGGCATGAGTTTTATAACTAATTTTAATAATTGCAAGAAAGGAAAGAAAGAACAAAATTCTATTTATCAATCAGTAGTACTTTTTGGCAAAGTAAAATACTCCAGCTCTTGCCATTTCAGAGTGGAAAATATCACAGATTAATAGTCAATCATTATGTACAAAGAGTTGCTATCTCTAAGAGAAAATTAGATTGTCAAATGTGAGGTTCTGTACCACAGGGTATGGCTCCTATATCATATTTCCCTGGAAGACCTAGACAATGCCCACCTATAAACACAGCCAGTATTTATGCTCTACCAGGCCCCAGTGAAGGGCAGGGCAGCAAAGATGGCAGGATACATATGGAAACTGCCCTTCTGAATTTCAGACCTCCTTATGATCTTTTATACTTACTTGATTCTAGCGTAAAACAAATAGTAAAGAATTATCACAACAGAATCAAGACAAATTAAAGTAGATGAGTTTGAGATTTTGGTGGCAAATTGACACTGTCCCAGAATACTGATTATGACTCATAAAGGTAAACTGGAATGCAGGATTTGCCTGAAGCTGCCTAGCTGCTAGGCTGAGCATGAGCTGTCCCTTCAGGCAAGGCTGGCCTTATGGCTTCATGCCACCAACACTCACCATTCTTGCCAAGCAGGATAGCCAGGAAATTTTGAGAAGAGGAATTGAGGAAGAGCAAGAGGCTGGGGGCCACTGCTGTCACAAAGTTCAGTGTGATGGTTTCCTTGGATGGAGCTGTATCTGTGTAGATAGCTGAAGACGAGAGGCTTGTATTCTTGGTCACTGGGTAAGGTTCTTGAAACATGTATGTAACTGAGCTGCCAGAATCAAAAAGAGCTGAAATCTCTGTAAAAAAAAAAAAAAAGAAGACAAGAGAGCACATTTTCAAACACTCAGTCAACTACTTGAAGTAATTATAGTGCCTGCCCATTGTTTCCTTGTACCCAGAACTGTGTGAGGGCAGTTAAAAAAAAAACTAGACAATGTGCTTAACAATTTTGAAGAGGCTCAAATCTACTCTTGTGTGTATGTTCACATATGTGCATGAGGATTCATGTTGGAGACTAAGGGTGGTATATGCCCTCCTCTATCACTATCCTCTTCATTTTTTAGAACACTGAACCTAGAGCTCCTGTACTAGCTAGACTGGCTGGCCAGTGAGCTCAGAACTCCTCTTATCTCACCTCCTCTGGGGTCATCTGTGTTCTATGTGAGTGCTAGGGGTCCACACTCAGACTCTCATGCTTGTGCAGCGAGCACTTTGCTGACAGAGCCCTTTCCACTGCAGCCCTTTGTATCCATTGTTTGCAATTAGAAATGTGGCTGGGGATCTTAATCACAACACCAACCTTTGCTCCGTATCACCACGTTATTCAGTGAGATGGTCTATATATCACTGAGGAACATTGCCTAGCAGGGTTTAGACTTATGGAACCTCTGTGTTGCAAGAAAGCATCACCTGGAGCTAGGGAGATGGACTTCTTAGATCTGTGAGTGCACATCTGACTGTCAAACTGTGTGGAAATCTTGAGTTCATGTGGGTATGAAAGGGTTCTCTTTTTCCAAAATGAGGGGTGCAGTGTTCCTAACCCTCCCTCGATATTCCCTGGCAAAGTGTCTGGCACTGAGAACATAACCAAACTTAGCTTTGCTTCCTAATGCTCTTGCCATTCTTCTGCCTTGTGAAAACTCTGTTAACAGTCTGTAATAGTACCACCTAATTAATGCTACATGTTTATGCATGTTCTCTGGCAGACTGGCACTACTAGTGTAATTTTATGAAAGGTTCCAAAAGAATGTCTGTCTTTCATCAAGCAAGTTATATCAATGTTTCTTTTTGTCAATAATAGAAGAAAGATGAAAGCAAAAAGTATACATTGATAAATGATACCTAGGCATATGGATATTAGCAGGCAAAAGAATTATGTCAAGACTGCCAAGGTGGCTCAGAGGATAAAGATGCTTGCAGCCAAGCATGATGATCTGAGTTCAATCCCTGTGAACATACTGTAGAATGAAAGAAACTACTCCTGTAAGTTGTGCTCTAACCACACACATGCCCTGGCATGCTGACAAAGACACACACACACACACACACACACACACACACACACACACACACACAGAAAAAGAGAGAGAGAGATGCACACACACATGAGAGAGAGAAATAGATGGATAATAAATAAATAAATAAATGTAACTTAAATTTGGTAAAATAAATAATGGAATCATATAAAGCCCAATCTTACAACAAATATAAAAATTAACTCAAAATGTAACAAGATCCTCAATAGAACAGCTAAAATCATAAAATACTCAGAAAAAATCATAGGTACAAACTTTTACACCCTTGAACCCACCAATTATTTCTAATGTATAACAGTAAAAGTAGAAGCAATAAAAGAAAGAAAAGATGAATTAGGTTCCATCCCAATGTAGCAGCTTTCTGTTTCAAAAGATATAATGAAAACTCTGAAAAGAAAACCCATAGAATGGGAGGATAAATTCACAAATTGTATTTTTATAAGAGACATATATTCAGAAAAGAGGAAAAAGTTGTGAATGAATGGCAATGAGAATAAAAATCTGCAAAAGATTTGAATATGCAGTTATTCAAAACAGACATGAAATGAATGGTAATGATTTCAAAGACTGTTTAGCATGACTAGTCATTAGGTGTGAGCAAGTCAGAGCCACAGTATCGCACCGTTTCCCATACAGTAGGGTGTCTGGTATAAGATAGGCACACAGTAACAGGTTGTGAGAGTGCAGAAAAACTAGAGCTTTGTACACTTCTGGTAAGATGGGAAGTCCGCAACCCACCTTGAAAAACAATTTAACAGTTCCTCGAGAGATGAAACACGGGGCCAGCAAGCTGGCTCGGCAGGTAAGTGAACTTGTCACTCACCAATCTTAGTGACCTGAGTTTTATACCCAGTGCTACACAGTGATATTAGGTCCAAGGGGAACCCCCCAAGTGTTCCCAGAAAGGGCAGTCCCACTGACTTGGCCCAGAGTGAAAGTCTAGGCTCAGCTCAAGCTGGACTCTGGGAGGATTTCTAGTGAAAAGATCAAAGCTCGCAGGTGGCATTCCTTGGGAACCTGTGAAATTGGTTTCTGCCCACCGAAAAGGGCCAGTTCCCTTGGCATATACCTATGGTTACCTATCAAAGCTAACTTTCAGTCTTTCATGGTACACTTGTACCTGTTGTGCATTTCGAATCCTGCACTAGAATCCTGGCCCACTGGCCTGTCTTACCTCCTCCATTGGCTCCTTCCCAGGCTATTCCAGGTTACAAAACTGGCAGGCCCCACACTCCCACCCCAGCCCTGCTTCTCTGCTTCTCTTGCTAGCCTCCCCACCATTTTCTCCCACTTCTCTCTGCCACCCCTCAAGCTCTGCAGGGGAGATAGCCCTGGCCCTGGCCAGTCCTATTTGCTCTTTTTTCTTTCAGTTCTGGACTCTTCCGGATGCCTCTGTTTGTTCTCTCATATTTACAGTCAACAAAAGTATACTCCCCGTGGAGCAGCCATTTCTATGGTTTCTTCCCTGTGCCATCACGTGCAGGTGGAAGAAGAGAAACCGAGTTCTGAAAGTTGCTGTTTGTCTTCTACAGGACCACATGGCACACGTGTGCTCTGTCAGCTTCCCTTGCTCAAATAAATACATGTAATAAAATGATAGCAAACTACATGACATTCTGAAACATGCACATGAGTTTCAGGGGTAGTGTTGTTCAGAAGCATCAGAAAGTGGAGACAGTCCAGTGACCACTGTCTGACCAACAGGCAAGCAGAGAGAGAAGTAGCCATAAAACACTTTGTCAATAAAAAGAAAAAAAATTGCCTTGACATGGGTGAAGTGACAACATTATCTAATCAGAGAAAGGTGAAACAAAGAAGCAATATGTATTAGGGATCCTTTATAAGAGAGTTCCACCTCAGCAAATCCACAGAGACAGAGAGAGGAGTGGCTTCTTGGGAGGCAGCAGACTGCTCGAGGCCATGAGAGTTTGAGGTCACTGACAAGAAAAGAATCTGAACCTAGGTAGGGAAGGGTATGTGGGGAAGAACAGGGAGCAGGACAGATACACCTTACCAGGGGGGATTTATTTGGATTTGAATTGTATCTAACTAAAAGACTAACAACAAATAAATCTTTAAAAAAGCAAAGAACCATATTCCTGGAGGGACATTTCCATTACATTTTTATTCAGAATAAAATCAGAATCACAAATGAGAAAAAGCCCTAAAGCAAATCAACAGACCAAATAAATCAAAGGTCCCTAGCTCTGAGAGTGATTGACTTTCATGTCACCTGGGCTGGAGAGATGGCTCAGAGGCTAAGTCCTCTTCCTTGTCCACAGGACCTGAGTTTGGTTCTTAGCACCCATGTCAGGCAGCTAACAACCACTGAGATCAGTTCCACAGAATCTGATACTGTCTTCTGGCATCCTTGGGCTCCTGCACACACAGCACGAATGTACACAATTGTCCGCAAAAAAATAAAAAAAAATACAAATACAAATACAAACAACCCATGAAGGTAGAGCTGGTGGACAACAGCTGGACCATTGGCGGCATGACTTTGAAAGTTTATCCTGGGATCTCCACATCTCCCCTCTCGTTACTGCTTCACAGAAACTGTAAGAAATAGTTTTTCTGCCACATTCACCTATGATGTCCCATGTCAACATGGATACAAAAGCAATAGAGCCAAGGAGCTATGGGATGAAATGCCTGAAATTATAAACGCAAATGAACGTTTCTTCCTTGTTATAGCACCGTAAGGAACAGGAAATGGGGACTGGGCCCAGGAGAGGTGAATGAGCACATGTCCTTAACTCCATCCTTGATACCCCGCCTGTTTAAAAACCTCAGCTCTGGCATACATGACATTGCAATAAAGAGCTTTGTTTGGGGTTCTCTCTTGGCTCATGGCTCTCCTTTTAGTTCCAAGTCACATTTCCCAGAGGCAATTGTAAAGACAAATATTTGGTTAAGGATATCTTACATCCATTGCTTATGCAGGGGATCATTTAATTTCAATAAAGAGGTAGAAATTAGAAACAGTAGAGTAGGTAGGACCCTGAAAATGTTAAGAAGACAGTTGTTTATTTAACTGATGCATCAAAATGAGAAAGAGGTATTTTAGCAGATGTGGACAACAGTTGTGGTGTTATCAACACAGGAGAGTAAACACAAATGTTGCAGAGAGAGAAGCTGAACCAATGAGGCTAAAGAGGAGGATGTTTCTGGGGATGTTTGGATGAGAGACGCAGGTAGAGCCTCTGATCAAGGTTTCCTTCCCCCATCAGAAGACTCTGACATAGATACTACAGGACACTTTTGGTATACTTCGGCATCATGTCTGGTCCCCTGCATTTGCATGTGCTTCCTGTAATGATGGGACCACTCAAGGATGCACTCCAACTTTACAGAGTTGTTAGCAGAGTTTTCCCCATGTGAAAACTGAGAATACCTTTGTCTTCAAATTAATTTAAAATGCATTTGCTTATTCTTTAAGAGTGTTAAATATGCTGTTTTGTTATTTTTTGTTACCTGGACAGACACAGGTCAGGGTAAACCAGCAAGAGGGAACTTCAATTGGGAAAATTCCTCCATCAGACTGGCCCAAAGGCAAGTCTGTAAGGGCATTTTCATGAATAATGATTGGTGTAGGAGGTCCCAGCTTACTCTGAGCAGTACTGCCACTGGGCAAGTGGTCCTGGATTATCCAAGGAAGCTGGCTGAGCAAGCCACCGGGAGCAAGCCAGTACACAATATTCCTCTTGGTCTCTGCTTCAGTTCCTTTCTCCAGGTCCCTGCCTTGGGTTACTGCCCTGTAAGCCAGATATGCTCTCTCCTTCCCAGGCTATTCTGGTCATAGCACTTATCATAGCAAAAGAGAGTAAATTGAAACAGATGTTGGGAGTAGGTTCATGGATGTTGCTGGGATAGACATGAACATGCTGTTTGGGGGTGGGGTGTGGATTGTGAAATGTATTTGGCGCTTTGGCCTGGAAAAAACATTGTGGGCTCAGAGTCTACCGGGCTATTTTGTATGAATCTGAAACAATGTTGAGAAGGAAGCAGATGATGGAGGCCGAGCTTGTTACATTTCAGAGGGAAGAGTAGACATCAGAATTGTTGGTGTGATGTTTTGTATGTACAACCCCTGAAGGTGAAACTTATGCTGCACTGAGAAAACAGATGCTGGTCAGCTGGAGCTGAGGAATCAGCTGTGATTAGTAAGAGACCAGAATCACAGAGGCAGAATCTTCTGGAAAGTGTTTACTCAGGGTTAGCACACAAAGTTGTAGGCCAGGGGAGCCAAAGCTATATCACAAGCTAGCACCAAACTTGGTAATATCTAAGAATCTTCCAAATGGTACTGCTTTTGGTGGTGTGAAACTGCAGTACTGAAGGTGTCATAAAAGTTGGAACATGGCATCATGAGAAGTCATTGGTGAAGATATAACCTTGGTTACTGTAGAAACCCCAGGATTGGAAGGGTCATGGGGAGAAGGAGAAGTTTGGTACCATGTGTAGTGTCAGAGTTGCAAAAGAGAGGCCAAGAAGCCATTGGTGAAGGTAGAGACCTCATCATATTAGTGATGCCTGGACTGTGGGACAATAGCCAAGGTAAGCAACAACTATGAGATAGAGCTGGCCTGAGTGTAGGAGAGGACCTATGTGTTCTGGAGATCACAGAGCCAGGGAAATGGTGCTGGCTAGGCCCTCAGGAGGTCATATCATGAGTGGGTACCAGGTGCCAAGCATTGAACGTTTTATACTGTCCACATTTAGTTTTGCTTTGGTTTGTTTGTGACTGTGCTCTGGTTCCCCCTTCTTCAAATAAGAAAGGATGTTACTTACTTCTTATATTAGAGAAAAAAAAAAAACACTTCAGAGACTTTTAGAGTGTTCAGATATTTAAAGAGAGTGAACTTTTAAAAGTGTTCAAATTTAAAAAACTGTGGAATTTAAAATTTTTTTTAATTTAAAATTTTTAAAAGTTGGAATGTTTTTTATTGTGATATTGATATTAACAGGAGATCCTAGAGGCAAACGAGAAAAGAAAGTTTATGATTTAATAGTAATGTATTGGTGTGTCAAGTTGACAATGGGGTAAGCGTTCTGGTTAATTTTTGTCATCTTGACACAGGCCAGGGTAATCTGGGAAGAGTGAAATTTACTTAAGAAATTGCCTCCATCAGATTGACCTGTGGACAAGTCTCTGAGGGTATTTTATTGATTAATGACTAATGTGGGATGGGATGGCACAGCCTACTGTGGGCAGTGAAAGCCCTAGGCATGTGGACCTGGGTTGTGCAAAGAAACATGAGAGGTAAGCTAGCATTCCTTCATAGATTTTACTTCATTTCTTGCCTCCAAGTTCTGCCTTGAGTTGCTGCATTGCCTTCCCTTGATGTTGCTCTGTGACCTGTAAATCAAAAAAACCCTTTCCTCCCCTAGGCATTTTTGTTCATGGAATCTTTCACAACAATAGAAAGCAAACTAAGACACATATCTAATGTATTTTTATCACACCCCTCCAACTCCTTCCAACCCCAAATGTTCCCTCCTAACTGCATGCTATTTATTTATCATCCATTGAGTCCAGTTAACGATGGCTTTTTTGGCTTTCATATAAGACCATCTGAGGGAACATGGGCACAGTAACAGTCAAGAAAACCAACTCTTCTTCAACTAATCAACTGTCAATAGGTTGTCAGCTAGAGGTGGGGCCTATTGAGTCTCTCCAAATTCCATGTTGGAGTATTGACTAGATTGATCTTTTGCAGGTTGTGTGTAAGCAACTACAACCACTATGAGTTTGTGAGCTCTTATTTACACAAGTTTCAAGGCTAGCAAAATGGCTCAGTGGGTAAAAGCACTTTTCACCTTATCTAAGGACCTAAGATTGATCCATGGACCCACATGATAGAATGAGAGATCAATGGCCACAGGATTTTCTCTAACCTCCACATGTGTGCTGTAGCACATGTGTTCCCTCAACAATATTTTGTAATAGAAAAACTTAAAGTTTTGTCTTTAGTTAGGAGCTATCAGTTGGGACCTGTTTTATTTATTCTAGGCTCTGATACATGGTTTAACACTCTGTTGATCCTAAAGTTTGTTCCAATGGTTTTGTTCGCTCCAGAAGTTTATTATGTTTCCTGGGAATAACAAGTAAATAATCCCAATTAGTTGGAGAGAAGGTCAGAATGAAGGACAGGAGAAATTAAATTGTAGAATTCTTCAAAGAAAACACTGGCTTTTTTTTTCTTTAACTTTCAGATTAAGTTAGACTAAATAAACTACTGATTGATAGAAGATCTTGAAAATATGAGTTTAAAAGCTGAAGATATGGCTCTGTTTTTCAAGTGCTTACAGTTCCATCCTCAAAACCTAGGTTAAAAATATAACTAGCATAGTGGCGGTTGGAATCTCAATGCTGGGGAGGCAGAGTCTGGTAGATTCCTATAGATTTCTGGCCAGTCAGCCTAGTCCATTGGAGAGTTTAGACAAGTGAGAGACCCTGCCTCAAAAAACAGGGTAGATATCTCCTGAGCAACATATACCTATTTTTTCCTATGGTCTCCACATGCATGCACAACCTTCATACATAGGAATAGGCACACACACACACACACACACACACACACACACACACACACACACCAAAAAGGAGAATGTCTTCAGGAATAGGTAAGAACCATATAGAATTACTGTGTCCTGCAGCAGTTAAAATATTTCATTTTAATATTAAATACTATTCTTTGAACATTGAGTGCACAGCAAACTACTATTTTGTAAATAAAAGTTTAAAAAACTATAAAGTTTATAGTGAACTTTTGTATTCATTGATTGTATTCTTTCAAAAAAAATAAAGATAGCTTTAGTGTTTCTATATCTTCTTTTGCACGCAACACTGGTCCTTTGATACATTTTCTAATTGAGGTACTAGAACTAGAAATGTTAGTAAGTGATCCACTTCTGGTCTTCAGCTTTTTCTTCAACCTGGAGGATGTGCCCATTTTCAGCTATGACCACGCACAACTGCACTGCCAGCAAGCATGCAAGCCTAATGCCAGGACAGAAGCTATGACAATGTTGATGAGCTAAGCAGAGTCTAAACAGGGAAAACTTGAGAGTACAAATCTGGGGCACTGCTTGAGGGCATGGAGAACGTTGGTTTGACCATTGTCACACATAGAAGCAATGGTGTAGTGTGCCTAAAGGCATTGGTGCCATTGGTTTAATCATGCCATGTGGACATTAGAGCATCACATACAGGAACAATGGTAATGGTGTATTGCCTCAGGCGTGGGATTGCTGGATGTGGCCTGTGGAAGCTGCTGGACTGGACACAGCAGCGGCATGCATGCCCAGCTTACCTTTCTGGCAGAAAGGCCCTTCATATGGTGAGTTGGTGCAGTCACAGGAGTAGCCACTGTGCTTTTCCACACACTTGCCCCCATTGTGGCAGTTGCTTCCATAGCTGCTGCAGTGACCTGGGCAGCCAGGTCTGACTCCAGACGTGACCTTTGCCCTCTCTTCCAGGTCCACTTTCTGCCCATTCAAGTGTAAAGAGCGGATACATCCAAGAAACCCTTTCTGTCTTGACGATGTCCCTCCTAAGGGTGAAAAACAAGAGGGAAAATATGAACAGTGTCATTGCTATATTTCATAGATATAACCGGTAGATCACAGAACCTCTGACTGTCCCTTCCCTCAGGAATCAGGCCACTTCCTGCTGCGGAGTCTCTCCCTGGACAAGATGGGAGAGCCTGCTCTGACCATGCAGCTCTTCTTCTTCCTGTTGTAGCTGCAGACAAGGCCTGCCTCTTCCCTACTGCCATGACACCAGAGGGCCTCGAGGACTGGATGTTAATGATGATGTCTAGCATGTGGATTGGGGCATGTGGTGTGGGACTTATCCCCATCTTCATGAAAATCTGTAGGATCAAAATGCCTTCTTTTTGATCTTTGGATCTAAGAGCTCCTCACTCTCATTTCGGAGCCTGTAGCAGGAATCTTAAAAGTTCTTATTAATGAAATCAAACCTGAGGCCAGTTATTGTGGTGAACACTGGAAGATCAGAGAGACAGAACAAGCCACAGCTACCTCACCTGGCCAGCTTCTCAGCTGGTCTTGTTTCCTCAGACTGGAAGCCTCTGAGTCCTCATCCAGAATGAATCTCAGCTGAACTGCTGCTAGAAGCCTAAAAGCTTAACCAGCTAAATGCTTCTAGTTTCTGGTCCTCACGCCTTATATACCTTTTTGCCTTCTACCATCACTCCCTGGGATTAAAGGCTTGCTTTCTGGGATTAAAGGCGTGAGTCACCATGCTTGGCTGTATCCTTAAACAGATGGATTTCTGCCTCTGGAATGCTAGGATTAAAGACGTGAGTGCCCACATTTTCTAGCCTAAGTATCTAGTGGCTTTTCTGTTCTCTGACCCCAGATAAGTTTATTAGGGTACACAATATTTTGGGGAACACAATGCCACCACATGAGCCTGTGGGGCTTTTGTGGTCTTCATGTTATTGCTCTCTGAAGGAAGCTGTCTGCAGGGTAATTTCACCTCAGCTTCCTTCTGTCGACCTATAACATTGTATTACATAAGAGTAACATCTTCATGCTAACACTTAACTGAGGTGGTATTGTCAGCCCTGATGAACTTTTCTTTAAGATCCTAGTGAGAAAAAGGAATATAGCAAAACATGAAGTCAAGGCTGTGGATTTAATTCAGTTGGTAGAGTGCTTGCCTGGCATGCATGAAGCCCTGAGTTCAGTTGCCAGTACCACTGAATTAAGTAATCATGGCTGTACATATCAAAAATCTCAGCACGCAGGATGTGAAGTCTGGAGGATCAGAAGTTCAAGATCATCTTTGACTACATAGCATGTTCAAGGCCAGCTTAGAAAATATGAGACCCTGTTTCAAAGAAAAACATGCCCAGAGAGGGAGAGCAAGACTGAGACATAGCTCTTCTTAGATGCATAGGAATGAAAGTTTATATGACCATGGTGTCTGCATGTAAATAAAATATGGATTTTTTTATGCAGCCTTTAGTGTCTTCATCTGAAATAAAAGGGATAGAGTCAGATTGTCCTTCCTGGCAAATTTCAAAGAGAACCGTCAGATGCACCAAAGAGACGAAACTGCAATATATTCCTTTATGCTTATGCAGTATAAGACTGTGCCCTGGGAGAGGGAAAGATCGGTGTTGAGGTTCACCTCCATGTCACTCACTGGTTAGCCATATTGAGCACTGAATTGTTGGATTTTCAGCTATTCCATGAGTCATTCCATGTTTTTATAGTAAAGCTTACTGAGGATCACGGAGTATAGCATGTGTTCCGGTACTGCAGTCCTGTGGATCCTTCTCTTGAGTCTTCACCTAGACTCACCTAGACTTCACTTCGCCTAGACTCAGTAGGTACATTATATATTACCTGCTTTTTTATCTTAGAGTTATCTATAAAATGCTATTTAGCAGATAAGATTTCTCTACTCAAATTGAGACTTGGGCTGTAATCTGACTCTCAGCAGAGGTACATCTGGAGTCTGTCAGGATAGGGTTCAATACTCTCCATCAAGCATTGAGCAGATTTAAACTTTCTCATTGTTTTGTTCACAGAGAAAACCCTGCTCTTCCCAGATATAAGAGAAATGTGTGCTAAGAGACAAGAAGCTGGAAAGCACAGTTAAATCCCATTAGCCTGTATGTGTGCTCTGCTGAGAATTCTAGGAGATCCTAAACGAGGCAAAGGCCCATTCTGGCTTTAGAAAACAGGCATTTCGTGTCCGATCTTCGAGCTCAAGGTTATATCATACATGAACGGAGAGTGCATAGAAGTCCTTGAAGTCTGCCTAATGTACTAATGAAACATAGAAAGAATGGGGGGGGGGAGAGAAAAAGAAGAAAGGAAGAGGAGCAGGAGAGAATACTGATGGTAGAAACTACACATCAATTAATTTCTGTATTTATAGGTTGTCTTAACTGAGACTCATTCCTCTTGAACACTTTATGCTACAACTCTATTAAATTTGATTTAGAAAGTAACTAGATCTGTGTGCATACTTATCAAAGAAGATAGGCTAGGCATTGGAAATTTTCCATTTTAGATAGGAAATATAAGTGTAAACAAAGAAAATAAAATTGTAGATCGAGGCGGGGGATGGATCAGTGAGTAAAGTGCTTACCTCACAGACATGGAGACCTGAATCTGATCTTTAGAACCTAGGGAGACTGCATGGGAATGGACTAGGTCCTCTGCATGTGTGAAACAGTTGTGAAGCTCGGTCTGTTTGAAGGGCCCTGGCAGTGAAATCAGGATCTATCCTAGTTGCATGAGCTGGCTTTCTGGAGCTCATTACCTATGGTGGGACACCTTACACAGCCTTGATGCAGTGGGAAGGGGCTGGTACCTACCACACCTGAATGTACCAGGCTTTGCTGACTCTCTGTGGGAGGCCTTATCTTTTCAGAGGAGGGGATGGGAGGTAGGTTGGGGGTGAAGGCTGGGGGGAGCAGGAGGATGGATGAGAGGGGGATCTGCAGTTGGTACATAAAATGAATAAAAATTTTCTTAATAAAGAAAAAAGAACCTATAAAAAGACTAAATGATGTGATGTGTGCCTATAATCACAGGGATATAAGATATGAGGTGGAGACAGGCAGATCTCTGGAAAACCACAGTGTAGATGCTTAGAAATATACCTTCCTTAATCCATCCCAGGTATGGTGCTTTGAACGAGAACAGCTTCCTCAGCATCATGTTTGCATACTTGCTCCCCAGCTGGTGGAACTGTTTGAGAAGGATTTGGAGGTGTGACCTTGTTGGAGAAGGTGTGTCATTTGGGCCTGGCTTTGAAGTTTCAAAAGCCTATGCTATCCCCACATATCTCTCTCTGCCTCATACTTATATATCAAGATGCAAGCTCTCAGCTATTGCCTCAGAGCCATGACTGCCTGGCTGTTGCCATCATGATTGTCACAGAGTCTACCCTCTGTAACCATGAGTGCAATCTAAGCATTTTCTTGGTTATGGTGTCTTATCACAGCAATAGGAAAGTAACTAAGATACCAGGTTACCAGACCAATAAACACACATGAATCACTGCTTGAGTCCAAAGAATAAAAAAGAACATTCCTGAGATACAAGGCTAGTCTCTTACTCTGATATATTGAAAAAAAATTGAGTTTGCTTCCAATTCTGATAAGAATGCAGGCCAAGAGGCCAAGCCTCAATTGCACTGTCTTGTCTGTTTCAATTTCGGTGAGTAAGTCTCCTTTAACCACAAGATAAATCAATGGCACACACAAGCCGATCACAAAGGAAGGCTCATTATTTCTTTTCTGGGGGTTATATGCAATAAAGAGGGGAGGATTTATGGGGCCTCACACTGAGTTCTATTTCTCTTGCTCTGTAGTCACTCCCCTTCGTGGATTTGAATAACTCTTCATATATCTTCTTGGAGTCATTTTTTTTTCTCTTAGCAGTGGTGGCGAATGCAAGATCTATTGCACATTTTCTTGCCTGTGTGGCTTAGACAACAAGTTTATAAATGAAGAAAGGGTGGCTGGGGTAATTTCTCTGGTAAAAATGCACTTCTCAATGTAGAGGCATATAAACTAAGTACGATTTCCCTCAGACTAGAAGCTCATGCCCTTCTAGATGCTGAAAGAGCACCATGACACAAGGCATTGTGCAACTACCTTGCACAGTGAACTGAAGTTGTGCTTTTATAGGCTGGGTTTTGCTTTTATAAAAGAGAAAAATCTAAAGAACAGATTCTTTTTATTATAAGGAATGTACAGACTAGACCACATGTTAGATAATTTCAAGAAGAATACATGCCAACACAAAGCACACACACACACACACACACACACACACACACACGTGCACATCCATAGATATATTCACATATAGAAAACATACATATAAACACACATCTATACATACATGTGCATGTATACACAGAGACAACACAAGTACACATGCACACATACATGTACATGCACAAGAGATAACACAAACATGCACACAGAGAAAGCACAAATACATGTACACACATACATGTACATGCACACAGAGACATGTACACACACTGTTAGAGGACGTGTTGTAAGAGTCCACTCTCTCCTTCTACCACATGGGTCCTGAAGATTAAACTCAGGGTGTCAGACTTGGCGAGAGTCTGTATCTGCTGAGCTATTTTTTTCATTCCAAAGTTGTCAATTTTTAAAAAGAAAGAAATCCTAGCAAAATTCAATAATGTCTTCCATTGAGAGGTCAGATGGCGATGTGCCGGCTTTCTTGCTGGCTTCTGTCCAGGACTCCACCCAGATTTAGCAGGTTGAGTTACTTTGCTGTCTCTGCACATACATAATTCAGCTATCATTCTGATACATTTTCCACTTCAAATTTTTGCATCTTGACTTATGTACAGTTGTTGGGCAACTATTTTTTTTTTTTCAAATTATAACAGTCCTTCCTAGAGGGGCTCTTTAAGACTTGTGATATAAACAAAATTTGCGCTACTCACAAGCCTCTCCCAAAGGTTATATGTAGCTTTGTTTTTTACTCTTTGGGGGACCACATAAAACTCCCAAATAAATACATGGAGACTTGTTCTTACTTGTGAATACCCAGCCTTAGCTTGGCTTGTTTCTAGCCAGTTTTTCTAAGTTAAATTATCCCATTTCTTTTTAACTACATTTTGCCTCTGAGCTTTTTACCTTTCTTTATTCTGTATATCTTTCTTTCCTTCTTACTCTGGGGCTGAATGTATGGCTGGGTGGCTGGTCCCTGGCATCCTCTTCTCCTTCTCCTTTCTCATTCTCCCCTTCTTCTCTTGAGCCTAGATTTCTTCTCTTACTTATTCTCTATGCCTGTCAGCGCTGCCTCTTTCTCTCCTACCTCTATCCTGTTCAGCTCTTTATTAGACCAATCAGGTGTTTCAGGCAGGCAAAGTAACACAGCTTTACAGAGTTAAAGAAATGCAACATAAGAAAATGTAACACATCTTTGCATCATTAAACAAATATTGCCAGCATAAGTGAATGTAACACATCTAAAAGTAATATTACACAACAGTTCTATAAGCAATAACAGTTGTTGGAACAGGATATGCTTTTAGAGCCCCCCACCACCACCAAGATTCCTGTAAGTGGTTCAGGAACCTTGAGGGATATAGCTTTTATGAGTCTTCTTCCAGGCCACAGGGAGCTGTCAGTGAGGCAGCTACCTGAGCCACCCATTTTCCTGTGAGCAAACCTCATTTATAATTATAAAAGAAACTAGTAAATTCACTGTCTCAGTAAGTTAGACTTTAGGGGAATTGATTCTTTGTTTTGTAATGTTTGCTCTTCTAGAGTGAATACACAGTTGTTCACATCTCGGGGGAAATTCACATGATAGTTTACTATACAGTTAGAAGAGTGAAAAGATAGATTTATTCTTAGAGTGGTTTTCAGCCTTTCTTTACAGGCTCAGTCTTAATCTGCAAGTTCCTTGATAATCAAACTAATTTTGTTACCCATGTCAAGCATGCTAGAGTTATATTACACAACCCACTAAGTTCATCTAATTCTCAGTGAGAAAGGAAGTGGTGTTGCTGCCCTTCACTCTGAACAGTGAAGACATCAACTTAAAAAGGATTACCTTGGCTAGGGTCAAAAGTCAGAAAAATTTTGCATGGCAGAGCTGGGGTGGAATAGGATCTGCTGACAGGCAACAGTACAGAGGACTCCCAGCCCTGAATCTGTGAGCTAAGCCATTATGCTGAAAAATTGAGGTCAATGCCACAACAAAGAGAATCTACTTTCTTCTGCTTCTCTCTCACATGGTTTCCTGTTCCAAGAAGAACACACACACACACACACACACACACACACACACACACACACACACACATTTATTCTTTTGGTGCATGACATCAATCTTTTTTACAACAAAGAGCATTGATTAGATGGTGTATTGAGAAGCAATTTGGTATTGCTGCATATTTCAGTTGGCCCTGGTATCAGGTGAGTTCATTAGGATGGTGGTTCCTTGGATTAAGTGTGAATCAGTTCTTAAAATGTAACTTAGAATGCTAAACCTGCCTTAGAAAAGCACTTGATGAATCTCCCCTGTCTCCAAATAAGTGCCTTTATATATAATGCCCTCTCCAACCCTGCACAAGCGCAGGAGTCTCCATTTTCCCAAGTTCTTCTCTTCACCTCCTTTAGTGCTAGCACTGAGTGGGCCAAATGCGGCTCTGATTTAACAACAATTATTACGTTAATGTTTTCCTGGTTTTTGCTTCATCTCATTTTATCTCTTTCTCCCTCTCCTTTTCCCTTCTCACTTTACCCTACTCCTTTCTTCCCTCCCCTCTTTTCTCCTACGCTTGAGTATTCAGCTATTTAATCCCTATGTGAACTACTGTGCCTAAAGCCAGTCAATAGCCCGCAGAAGCTTAACATCTGTCATGGAAAGCTTAATCATTAATTTGACAGATCTAGAACTCCATAAGAGACAAGTCTCAGGCATGTGTGTGAGGGAGTTTCTATATCAGATAAATTGAAGTGGGAAGACCCACCCTAAATGTGGGTGGCATCATTCCATTGGCTGCTTTCCTGGAGTGAGTAAAAAAAGGAGAGAGAGAGAGGGAGAGAGGGAAAGAGGGAGAGAGGGAGAGGGAGAGAGAGAGAGAGAGACCTAAGCACCAGCATGCATTGCCTCTGCTTCCTGACTAGGGTTGCAATGTGACCCGCTGCATCAAGCATGTGTATGAATGAAAGAAAGAGGCAAAGGAGGTAACAACAGAAAGCAAGGCTCATGGGCTCATCTATACAAATGTCTTCTGTATATCTGCAGCATATCTGGGAAGATGCCACACCCAACTAGGAAAAGTGAGATTCTTTCTTTGCTGTGCTATGCACATAGGCATGAGACATGCAGCAAGTAGATCTGTCAGTCCTGAACTTTATTTCCATTCTATGGCAAAAGACAATCATATACTTATGCCAGCTATTTCTCTACCAAGGTCTCATCCAGAATACTAGCAGCATGAGGATGAGGACAGGTCAGACCTCCAGCACTCACACAACAGCTGGGAGGTGTGTTTTGGTGCCACCTGTAATCCCATCACTTGGGAGACAAAGGCAGAATGCTCAAGGGGACAGCTGGCTTTCCCACATCAGCCAAATCAGGGGTTCAGCAAAAGACCTTGACTCAGAAATGAAGTGGAAAGCTATCAAGGCATATTTGGTATCAGCCTCTTGCCTCTACATTTATACACGTGACCACATACAAATATGGTCATGCACACACAAACATGCATTCAAACCACATACATACATACATACATACATACATAAAACTCACAAAGCAGAAATAATGAAACTCTCAACAGTCCCAATGGTGAGACTGTACCTCAACTATATATTATATATTTAAAGCTACATCCTATAAAATTTATTACATTCTGCTCAATCAATGCACTGGGCAGCATAGCTTTGTTGCAAATATCCCTATCATTGTGACAAACAGTGTTGAGTTACAATATTGATTCTGGAAATCTATCAAACAATGAGTCATTGATCAACACTTTTTATGCTATCACATTGAAATAACTAGGTCAGTGCCAGAAGGTATGTCCTATTTTATAAGATGCAGCTTGTGTCTGGTACACAGAAAATACTCATGATCACAGAAGAGATCCGGTGATCAAAATGCTGCTGGAGACTCTAGTTTGATTTAAAATTCCTCCCATGGCTAAAGGTATCTGGACAGGCACATCCATATTGATACTTAAATGATGCCATACTCAATCTATCCCAATCAAGACACACACTCCAATAATGGCATCCTTTGGTACCTGCCACAGATAAGCAGCTAATGTTTCCACATTTCTGAGTGATGGAGGACACAGTTCTTTATTTGGGCTAATATAACTATGATGGTTAGTTTTGCCAATTTGATACAATACAGAATCATCTGTTATATGATTCTCAATGAGGGATTGTCTTGATTAGAGTGGCTTGTGGGCATGTCTTTGAGGGATAATCTTGATTAAGTTAATTCCTGTGTTAGGAACTAACATAAAGTAGGTGGCACTATCCTTTGGTTTTAGGTCCTAGACTATATAAAAGAGGAGGAGCTAAACTGAGAGTAAACATGCATGTATTCATTCTCTCTGTACTTGACTATGAATGTAGAGAGTTACTTCAAGTTCCTGCCTCTTCGTTCTTAGTGATGGATTCTAACCTGGATTGTAAACTGAATAAGCCCTTTCTTTCCTGTTACTTCTGTTGGAAAATTTTATCACAGCAACTAGACAGGAAACTAGGGCAATGACTAAGCAAAACTTTCATTCATTCATTCATTCATTCATTCATTCATTCACTGAACATGAATTACACAAAAAAATAGAAATGTTGGGTCTTCAACTGCATTTGGCCAGATGACATTTGCCAACATACCTGTCACTGAATGCTAAAGAGTGAGGCATAAATCAACAGACAAAGATGACCTATAACAGAATGTTTCCCCTTTTTTAATTTCATCGGGTTAAACTCAATAAAGCACAGTAATTTCTGAAATGGGACTCACTGGAGAGAGGCATAACTGAAGTGAGCTTGCTCCTCAGACTGACCTGGGCTACAACTCTATCAAGATGTTTCATCCAGTGCCATCCACGTGCTTGCACAACTCACTGAATTTGTGACCAATTTAAATGAGTGGTGATAAAATTTGTCACAAAACACTGCTGCCTCTCTTCCATTTTAAGTTACACAAAGTTCACCTCATCTCTGTTCTTGTGATAGTTGGGGAGCTTTGATTGTGTAAAAAGACAATCCTCCATCTTTAGATCCTGCTTCAACTAGAAAGATTCATAAATACTGCCTGAAGATAAATTAGACTTTCACATGGAGTATAATTTATGAAAATTGTAAAATACTTGAACTGATTCCACCAAAAAGAAGATATTAAATCTTGATGAGTAGCAAACTCCTCCAAGAAATAAAATGTGATGTTTAAATAGAACTAAAACAGCAAAATAAATTTAAATTCTTTCTGTAGTAAATCATATTACTTACAGGAGTTATTAATTAAGGAAAAGACTTATAATCATAAGAAGGTTTTAAATCACTTGATATTAGATTCTGCTGGATGTATAAAACACAGTTAATGAAGATACATGTATGGTGGATGATGAAATGAAAATCTGGTTATCTCAAATTTTAGTATCTCTTTTCCTTAAGCAAGAATGTTTCCAGTGATAATATTTTCAGATTTAAAAATTACATTAGCCCACATATAAAGGAAGCAAATAAGAAATATACATGGAATAGAGATAGAGTTCATAGCTGGTGGTGAGCTATACAGTGTGAGTGTTGATAGAAAACAGTGCAAAAACAAAATCAGTACTAGACTAGCATATGTAAAATATTCCCCCTCCTCTCCATCTGTCTGTCTGTCTGTCCCTCTCTTTCTCTCTATACACAAGCATACTGCATGACACACACTCATACACATACATACATGCATACATATATGCACACACAATTCACACCCACAGTCACACATACCCCCCCCACACAAGCCCCTTGAAAAGCAGTGACTTTTCTTAGTTCATATTCTATCCTCGCTATCTCACAATAGTGCCTGAATAGAGTTAGCATCTCTGTGACTATTGATGGGTGAAATGAGGGAGGGAGAAGGGAGGAAGAGATAGTGAAATAAAAGAAGGAACAAATTCAGTCCATAACTTCTGAATCTATCCACTCTCACCACTGTCAGTGACAACCTATTCAGAGATAATATTGGTGCTAGTGCTGAATCTCACTGAGGGAGTGAGTACTATCTTATATTAGCTAGGGTTTCTATTGCTGTGACCAAAAGCAACTTGGAGAGGATAAGGTTTATTTTGTTTATACTTCAATATCACAGTCAATTATCAAAGGAAGTCAGGGGCAACAACATCAAGCAGGGCAAGAACCTGGAGGCAGGAGCTGATTTAGAAGGCATGGAGGGGCTGCGTACTGCCATGCCTTACATGGCCTGTTCAGCTTGATGTCTTATAGAATCCAGGACCACCAGCCCACGGATGGAACCATGAACAATAGCTGGTACCCCTCACATAAACCACTAATTAAGTAAAGGCTCTACAGACTTCCTTATAGGCAAAATACATGGAGACATTTTCTCAATTGAGAGTCGCTCTTTCAAGTGTCTCTAGCTAGTGTCATGTTGACATTAAACCAGCCAGCACTCCATAATTTTTACTCCTGAAACTGAAGTTCTTTAGTTAAACAATTTGATCACACTTTTAACAGTAATTATCAGGAGTTAGGAATTATTATGAAGAGTGATGGACTGGAATCTCTATGCCTATGCTGTAAATTTCTATTACAATGACCCAAAACATAAAATTCCATAGATGTCTGAAAATAACATATACAAAGAGAAATGGTACCAAAACAGTCTGAGACAGCCCCTAAGTTTGTGAAGGAGTAGCATAAACTTTATTGTGATGATCTATGAAGCTAGAATAAATTTATAAATTTATAAAATTTAATAGTAAAAAATAACAACATATTTCATTTCCTAGTTGTAAAAATATTAGGGATTTTCCTTGAGCTAGGGCACAAAGCTATCTTGTAAGTGTTTAGCACAAAGTATGCAGTATGATGTATCCTACCTACAAACAACTGACTATTCAGCTGAAGTCGGAAATGGCCTTCCTCTGAGGTCTCCCTTGTACTCCGTGGAAGGTTATCCACCTGCAGGGAGGTCTCCTTGAGGTTCCTCTCAGCCCGGATAAAATGCCATTGGTTGTCATTCAGAGGAGAAGGAGACTGGACAAGGAGTTCAACAGGGCCGTTCCCAACATCAATGGCGAATGTGACCTCAGAAGCAGCTGCAACCAAATGAGAAAGAAGGATGAAGGCCATTGTCAGTGTGTTGGAGGCACAGGCATGTTCAGGATGTTTAGGGAAAGGAATTATAAGTCTCTGTCAGTATGGAGAGGACATCTCTGAATTCCCTGGAACACTGGAATCACCATCAGCAGTATCAACTGCTAACAACTAAGAATGTATGTCTTCTGTGCCCTACCCACATCAGTCATTCCTAGTTGTTCAACGCAGGAAGCAGGAACCTGGGGCACTTGTGCCTATCTAAATCTCTGCTGAAGCTCTGGGTTTCCTTGGTCTACCCTGGTTTTACCTATATTCTACTGTACACAAGTGGTAAGCTAGGCATCTCCAAGCTATAGAGAGGAGACCCATGTGCTTAGAACAACAGCACCATTTGCTAGGATATTTAGTCAATGAGTGTGATGTAAACACTCATATTTCCATACCCAAAAATTCCAAAATCAGGCTGGAAAGAAGGCTCAACATGTAAGAGCACTTGCTGTTCTCCCAGAGAATCAGGGCTCAGTTTCCTAATGTTCAGATGGGGTAACCCATAACTGCCTAAAACTCCAGCTCCAGGGATATGATTGTTCTCTGGCCTCCAGAGGTACCTGGATACATGTGTAAATACCCACATAGATATATACACATAAATAAAATATATCTTAAAAATATTAAGATGACTTTGATAATGTCAGTTGCTTGTCCAGGGCAATAACACTGAAAACGACACAGCCTTAAATTACTCTGAAACCCACCCCCCATGTTGGTTACTATCCAGGACTCTCTCCCTCTCTTTTAACAATATATTATGGAAATCAATTGGCAGCCTTACATTAGCAATAATACCGATAATATTAAAATGATGGTCATAATGAAGATAGCAATGGTGCTGGTCCTGGTTATGGTGGTGGTGGTGATAACCATGGTGAGTGTGGTGATGTATTGGTGACAGTAGGGATGGAATCTAGAAGAGGGATGCTGGAGAGCATGGTGATATTCCTCAGAGGGCAGTGATTGTGGTGGTGCTGACTGATGAGGCTAGGCTGACTGACAAGCCGGATCCAGGGAATCTGGACCTTTCTCTCAATAGTGGGATTAGAAGCATGTGCCACCACTCCTGATTTTTTAATGTGTGCTCTGAGGGTCAAACTCAGGTCCTCATGCTTATTAAACAACACTTGACAGCTAAGCCATTCATTCCCCCAGACCTGGTTTCTCTTTTCTGTGTCTGTTTTAATTGCTTTAGATATTTATTTATTTTATAAATATGTTTTGCCTTATTGTATGTCTGTACACCCCATGCATGTCTGATAGGGGAAGAAGCCAGAAAGGGTGATGGATCCCCTGAAACTGGCATTACACATGGCTAGAATGACCACATAGGTGCTGTTGACTGAACATGGGTCTTCTGTAAGAAGAGCAAGTGCGATTAGCCATTGAGCCCTCTCTTTAGCCTCAGTTTCTTTTTCTTCTCTCTCTCTCTCTCTCTCTCTCTCTCTCTCTCTCTCTCTCTCTCTCTCTCTCTCTCTCTCCCTCCCTCCCTCCCTCCCTCCCTCTCTCTCTCCCTCCCTCCCTCTCTCTCTCCCTCCCTCCCTCCCTCTCTCCCTCTCTCCCTCCCTCCCTCCCTTTCTCCCTCCCTCCCTTCTTTCTTTCTTTCTTTCTTTCTTTCTTTCTTTCTTTCTTTCTTTCTTTCTTTCTTTCTTTCTATCTTTCTTTCTTTCTTTTTGGTTGTTTGTCCAGATAGTATTTCTCTATGTAGCCCTGGCTGTCCAGATCTTCTTTTGCAGACCAGGCTGGCCTCAAACTCATAGAGATCCATCTGCTTTTGAATCCTCAGTACTAGGATTAGAGGCATATACCACCACTGCCCATATCTATTTCTTATTTAGATCACTAGTTCCATCTTGAAAATCTGCTCATCTCAAAATCAAACATTTATTGAGAGATGGCTGGCTTTCACATATATCTATCTCTATGTATACAGGACAATGATTCATGGGAATATGGGGGAGAAGTATTAAATATTTTGGTAAAATTCTCCCTGCATGGTTAGTTTAAAGGTATTGGGTTACCATCAGTCAGCATACCTTTGTAGGAGGCTAGATGCTCTGCTGTCCTTGCCCAATTCTCTCACCAAGTTGGGCTTCGTGTCTGTACTGAGCTTAGCTATACCATGCATCACCTGTACCATACGATCTGACTGTTTGTCTCCCCAACTAGTCTGCAAGCTGTAGAGTAGTGGTTCTCAACTTGTAGGTCATGACTCCTTTGGGGGTTGAATGACCCTTTCACAAGGGTCACACATCAGATATCCAGCATATCAGATACTTACGTTATGATTCATAACAGTAGTAAAATTACAGTTATGGAGTAGCAAGGAAAATAATTTTGTGCTTGGGAGTCACCACAACAGGGGGAACTGTGTTAAAGGGCAAAGCATTAGAAATGTTGAGAAACACTGTTGTAGATAATTTTTTACTTATCACAGACCATACACTAACATTGTGCTTGAGTAGAGCAAGCTCACTTACTACAGGCCCAGCCCTCCATCCTGTGCTTTTATGTACATAACTCTGGCAAAAACCAAGGCTGGACTCCTCAAAATGAATAAATGCTGCAGTTCTCTTTAGCTGCTGCTTTTTGTTTTTATACTTGGGTTCCAGGATCTTTGTAAAAAGCTCTTTTAAATGTTTTGTTACTGCTGATCTTTATTCAAGTAACTATCAAAGACAAATAATATTTAAACCATTCCTTCTGGACTTTAAAGAATCAGTAAAATAGTACTAGTAGTAACATTAATATTTATTAAGGGCATCACACAAGCCAGACATTGCATAGCATTTTCTGTCACTGAATTCAGTAAGGCCTCAATACAAACTTGTTAGACAGGAGTATTTTCATCAGTGAGGGAACTGAGCACAAGTTGTCACAGTGGCTAAAACTAAGATTTAAATCCTGATAATATGCTTCTAGAGCTTTCATTTTATTTTTTTTTGTAACATAATTCTTTACAGATTCTTTCGGAATTTCACAACATGCTCTCCAATCCCACTTACCTTCCAGTCCCTCCACGTCCTTCCCTAACTCCTGTAGCCTCCCTCCAAAAGAAATCTTCCCTCACAATCAATTAAAAACAAAACAAAACAAACAACAACAGCAAAAATAACTCGATCCTCCATCTTTTCAATACCTCTTCATTCATCCTAGTGGCACTGGGTGCTGTGGAGTGTCTCACAGTCTACCCTTCTGTCCGTTCAACCCCACCCACAAAACGTTCATTGCAATGAGTCATTGGTCTGGTTCAAGGCCTCTGGCACACCAGCATCACTGGATCCTCACCAAAACCTCTCGGATATCATGCTGTTGCCCCAAGTCATGGAGATCGTATTAATATAGTTCCACAGGACCAGTCCCTTTACTGAACTCCAGCAGGTCACAGATAGGTTAGATCTTAGGGTGGGCCAACCTGAGGCCTAGGATGTGGGTTTGAGTGCTAGTTGAACTGGTTGATCTGGGTCACTGGGACCACCCGCCCCCCTCAGGCACAATGCAGAGCCCACTCTCCTAGGCCCATGTTATTGGGGCCAGCTCTCCTATGCCCATGGTGAGAAATGGGGCCATTTCTCCCAAGTGCATGGGACAGCTCTCCCAAGTGTGTGAGACCAGCTCTCTTGTTGTAGTGTCTAGAAAGAGGCAGGGTCAGCTACCCTAGGGAAAATGAGGAGCAGGGTCAGCTCAACATGACCCTTGGATTTCAACATACATAATACTATGAACGCCTGTGGTGACTTGGGCCATGGACATGATCACAGACCCCAGCTTCAGTAGGAATATGGATCTAGACGTGACCTTTGGCAGCAGCCCAGACCTGGATGACACCATGGCCCCATGTGGCAGTGCAGAGTACCCAGATTGGTATTCCTGGTGGCAGCATGGATCTCAGACATGAACATGGCCAGAGTTTGTGACCTTGACCCTGGGTATCCGTGTGGCCTTTGGTATTACCATGGGTAGAGATTGTATGTTTAACTCTTGCCTCCAACTTCAAATACCCTATAGTCTATGTAGTCTCCCATGGCTATCATGGCTAGAATACATAATAGAGATAACTAGATGCAGTTGAATATAAAAGTATGAATGAGCAGATGGTACCATAAGCCAACATGGGCTTGACTCCAGACTTTGTGGCAGGGCACAGAGGTAATCACATATTCTCATGGCCCTGGATAGGAAATGGGATGCAGTAACACTCTCATACTATCATAAACTTCCCCCTTAAATGTCTCACTTAAATGTTCCTCTTAAATGATAGATATTTTCTCATTGTTTGCTCCTATATTGTTCAGGACAAATCTAAGGGGCCTTTGGATGGTATTCATCAAGCCGGATCAAGTTCCTGGGGAGTTAAGAGATGAATGAAACAACATGAGCTCACCACTCTGTTGAGGGAAGATTGTCAAAGGAAGAGCCTATAGAGGAGGAATGCCTCACAAGGGTTCCAAGGATCAAAGAAGCCTAGAAAAGGCCACTGAATGTTCTCCCTCACCTCTACAGCAAGAATGTGTCACTGTACCCTGCAGGGAATACTTTGGTGTCTACCCTCCACTGCTTTTCCCATTGCTTAGCTCAAAGCTTAACAAAGAGGCATTCATGTGTCCTCAACTCCTAGCCCAGATCAGAGATGAGGACAATACTGCTCTGTGCTAGACAACTTACTCTCAATGGACATATCAACCTTGCTGTTTAAATAGCAAAGAGGAGAACTCTCTAGGGATGGGACTGTGTCTCCTCTGAGTCAGTGCAGCTGTTAAAGGACCTTTCCTTTCCAAGGAGCTGGTCTACATGATTTCTTGCTATGACATCTTTAGCATGCAAAGTCCATCTGCTTAAATGAGTAATGTTACTGGATCTGTAGCTATGAAGAGTAAGATTTTTGATATTTTGTTACAGTTTTCCCCTTCATAGCAGTAGCAACAACAACAATATTAAGAAGTTTAGGAAATATGAGGCCTTATATTTTGCTGACTTTATGTTCATGTATGTATTTAGTTTCTATTGGTAGGGACTGAACTCGGGGTCTTGTGTGTGCTAGCTAGTCCTCTTTGTTGCTGAACTACATTCACATTCTCAGGTCTAACACTTTAAGATATTTAATACAAAATGCTTGTGTTTTAGAAAGTAATATTTGACAGTATAATGACAGTAAACATCAAACAATTATATTACAGGTTTTATTTCTGTGTTTTTATAAATTTAATACTAAATTGAATTAAAGAAATTATACTGCCCAAAGGGCACAGTGCGCTGCTACAAAGTACAAACAAATTGGACACTGATCTGTAATTAACACTCAATCACTGGTGATTATCTTGTGTTAATATACCATAACATTGACTGCGGGATTAATGAATGAAAAGGCTTCGGGGCCTGATTTTTTATTAAATTTTACATTGAGGTTATTACGTCCACACTGTGGAATGGTTGGTATTCTACCTGCTTTGCAGAGTCTGAGCAAGTTAGGTATGAAGGATTTTTATTTTACACCAAAATCACAAAAGCTTCCCCTATTAGTAGAGTGTGTCCTTGGACAATAAGTGAAAAGTAACATGGAGACACTCCCTTTTCCCATGTGTAGTCTGCAACTGCAAAAGAAACACTTAGCAGCTCACCCATGTGCTGGAGACCTACACAAAACCTCCACCCTGCCTTTCTGCAAATGTACTTGTCTTCTAGTGGGGAACTCTCAAATGTCCAATATCTGAGGATAAGATGTTTGCTTAGCTTTCAAGGGTATCTCATGCAGTTAAATCACGGTGACATGGTCAATCACCTCACTCAAACTATCGGAAAATATCCATTTAGACAAGGGTAGAGGGATGTTCAAGGACAAGATCAAGCAAGCTGTGGTCACAAGCAGAGTACGAGCAAGGCAGGGTACAGGTAGTGGAGACCACTTAGTCTAAAGATCCCAGAAGCACGTGTGTGCACCTGCATGGAGAGGCTAGGGGACAGTATTGGTGTCATTCCTCAGGATTCCCTCCAAGCCTTGTTTTCTGAGACAGAGTTTCACTGTGTTTCACGTCCCTCTCTAATGTAACATGAATGTACACTTAATAACACAAGTGGCAGCACAAGAAGCAGAAGAACTCAAGTTACTGCAAACCCTTGATAGTTTGGTTCAGTCTCTCCTTAACAGGAGCAAAATCTACGATGAATTCTGCATTCAAATATTTGTTCCAAAGATTTTTGATTACTTTGATATTTTGAGGTCACTAGAATTGATTCTGGTTAAAAGAAAAAGATATGGAGAATGTTATAATTATTGGAGTTTAAAAAAAATGTTTTACTTTACCAACTTGTCACTTTGTTGAAAATCTTCCCAAACCTTCTGAATATCTGAGTTTATATGAAAAATAATCTCATTGAAAATGAATAAAAATATTCTCTTTTAAATGTATTAGAAGATAAATAGGCTAATATAATTTATAGTAACATTTGAACAAAAACAAGTACAGGAAATTAACTTTAGTGAAGCCATTGACAACTTTGCAGAAAATCAAACTTATGGACAGACTTTTAAAGTTATTATTACTGAAATAGACTAAAACATTGTTGTTTTTCCATTTTCATAAAAAATAATTAATCATTGTATTTCTCTCCTTTTTGTGTTTTCATGTATTCTTATTAGCATGCTGATATGCGTTGTCCTTCAGTAGAATGTCTTTCCATCCATATTTCTCTAGTGTCCATTTGGCTTAATAATCATTAATGCACAGATCCCACAGAGAGGGGGCAGGGCTATTCCAAAGGTATAAATCCTGCATCTAACCCTGCACATACAGTGCTACTGGTAAGAAAGAAGTGAAAATTCAGCATGAATTATCATTGACTAGTTATACTCTCCTATTGGTGAAAGATAAGAAATTGTGTGTGTATGTGTGTGTGTGTGTGTGTGTGTGTGTGTGTGTGTGTGTGTGTGTGTTACTTGGTCAAGATGTGCTCAGGCATGCCAGAGGTGGATGTCCAAGTTCTTCCTCAATTATTCTCCACCTCATTTGTGGAACAGAGTCCCTCACTGAACCCAGAGATCAGCAGTTCCGCTGGAGGAGCTGCAGGGCTCCACCTGTCTGTGCCTCCTCTGGCATAGGAATGCCTGGCTATGTTACTTGGGTTCTGGGGAACTGAACTCAGCTCCTTGTGCTTGCACACAGGTGCTTTACTTACTGATTGAGCTGTCTTCCCAGCACATAAAAAATGACTTCTTAAGCACGGATACAATTGTTAAGTGAATCCCAAATATCAGGAGAACCCTTGCTCCCCATAGAGTGCAATCCTGAGGTGTGGAAACTTAAAGGGACAGGTAAGAGATAGGCATGCCTTACTAGAGAATGGAGTTGGCAAAAGTAACGCACAGATACTTTTGGAATACACATATCCAGAAGAACCACCCGACACATGCTGAGAGAACATAATAAATCATAACACATTTGCAGAGATTTGACAGCTTCAGTGCTAGTTTTACTGATTATGGTTATATTGGCTCAACATTAACAAAATGTGGCTGGTGGCAAAGATAAAGTGAAGTCTTCACTGTGGACCACTGACATTGAACTCGTAAAGAAAGGCACTTACAGCTCATTTCAAGTCGGATGAAGTCTTTCATGCCAAGGTTCTCTAGGAAAACTCCAGATAAAGCGGTGGTTTTAAAAAAGAAGGAAATGTCAGCGCTGAATTCCGCATGGAAGGTAGGAAAGTGGAGGTAAGAAGCTTCAGTAGAAAAGGCAACGGCATTCCAGTAGTGTCCTGTGAAGCAGAGAGTCCTTCAGGACGGGTGTGTGTTTCCACTGGGTGTAGAAAAGCAATGGGCTTGGGGGGAATTTTCAACACTAGGAGGACACTGAAGGGAAAAGGGATAAGGGAACCAAAACAACTTGTGTTCACGTAATTCAGAGAAAAGGGGGTGTTGTACTCACGGTCACCATAGCAACGTAAAGGGCCAATTCTCCAAGCGGCTTCTGAGTTTGATCTGTTGGTATCAGTGATAATTATCTGAGTTACAGGCAAGTGATCTTTGAAGGTAAGAAAACCAGTATCCTTTGTCCTGAAAAACATAAATTTAAGGGGGAAAAAAGAAGAATAATATATAGATTATCTAGGGAATCTGTGTGAAGACGCTTGGATTGGATGCAGCCTGGCTAGGGTTAGGAGGAGCATAACATAAGGCCTTTCATCTCCGGGCCTGTGTGAATAGTTGGAATACCAATTACAGAACCCACCGCCTGCTTCCAAACACCACTGGATTTTATGTCTTCCCTAAATGTGCTTGCAGGAGCACAGGTAGTTTACCAAGTTCGCTGTGCTGATTGTGGCCAAGAGGACCCAAAGGCTCACTGCAGTGTTAATGTGACATTAAACATCACTTCTCTTTCCCATAAAAGAAGACCTGCTATCTAAGGACCTAACTTGAAAATAGATACCACAATTCCCTCTCAAAAATCACTCACAGGACTTGGCTGAACCACCTGCCGACAGCTTTGAATCAGGCTTGAATGTTCCTTATCACCTTTTAAGTTGTGTTAAAATGAATCTTTATAGTTATTGGCTGCTTTTTGCTTTGTTCTTTAGGAAGACCTTGCTGGTTAATGGCTCTGGCTTTGTTCTTGTTAATTATGCAAAAAAGGAAGTACCTAGTTTTCTTTTAATAGGAAAGTTTAAAAAGAATAGAGAAAGCCAATGTTTCCTTCTCTTTTTAAGCTGTCTTTCAGAATCAAGGTGATGGTGGTACCACTAGACAGAACTTAAAATTGGAGGTAAGAACCTGGCATTGTGGAGCTGTGCAGATATCTTAGACAGTCTGATCTGCTTGGTGTATGAGCATAGAGACCCGAATCCGGATCTTATGAACCTACACAAGAAAACCTGCCATTGTTGTACTTGATTATAACCATAAGGCTGGGTAAGTGGAGACAGGCAGATCTCTGGGGCCTGCTTGCCAGCCAACCTAGCTGAATTGGTGAAGTCTAGGCCAATAAGAGACCTTGCCTCAAAAGATAAGATGTACTCTACAGTACCCACAACAAAAGCCGGTTTCTGGCCACCACATATGCACTTACACACATACACATGCACCAGCCTAGACACAAATAAAAATATGCATACATATGTATACATACCCATACACATACCAGGGAGCTAGAAAAGGTACTATAGAGGATGGATGCCATCCAAGTACATAGTGTTCATATATGACATTTTCAAAATTAAATAAAAACAATGTTTGAAAAATAATAGTACAAATTCAACTCAAATAAATAAATTTCCATTGACTGTGCAAATACTTCCAGGATGAAATTTGTTAAGGATAGGTGTGATCTTTGCCCACACAATTCTTCTCTGAAGTGTACATCACTATGTCCATTTACAAATGTTGAAAGTGGCTTGGAGGCACTGAGTTGTTCCCCAGGATCACAGGATAGAAAGGTCGGGAACCAAGTCATGGTTTTGCCTCCCTGGTATCTGTCTTGTGTTTAAGGACATACATTAGTAGTGTAGGTAAGTGATGTCCTTTAGGAAACACTTGGTGTGTTGAGTGCACATCTGAATAGCAGCTTGCAGAGGATTAAATAAGATTCGCAGCTGCTGGGCACAGTGTCTCGTCTGTATTCAATTCTCAGAATCAGTCTCACTGACGTTTACTTTAGTTGTCTTCTTTGTCCCTGAACTACTCTGTGGCCTCGGGCAAGACAACTTATTTCATAGGCATCCAGCTATGATCCTGGATTGAAGATTTCTTGCTACATAGCACATGTGGAAAATTAAATTTTAAGATTTAGAATTGAGCTCATGAGATTTGGAGAAAAACACTTAATAATTTATCTAGGTTATAAATAAACCAAATATTCACCTGAACCCTTTCTGTACAGCCCCATTAAAAATACAAAAAAATACATAATATAATATCTGTAATTTGAGTCCTTTTGTTTAGAAGCCATTCAAATGATAAAGCTTTGCTTCAGCTAAAAATCACTTCTATACATGTTACACACACAGAAAGAACATATTTGCTTTTTTGTTCAAAAGTATTCACAGTAGAGATTGTAAAGTGGAACTCAAACACCCTCAGTGAAGTAAAGACAAAATCCAGACTCTCTCCTGAAGAAACCATAACTTGCTGTGTCAAGCTATTCCATCCCATTTTCATTTTCCGGCTACACATGCTGGGTTCTGAAGTCTGTCCATTATGCTGGCTTGTACCCCCCTTAGACTCCATGATATCTTGTCCACATCTAATTGTTGCCCTTATGTCAGCATATTGGCATATATAAAAAGCATGCTAAGTATAAAAAGGCTCTTCCAGATACCACAGGAAAATGTATATGTGGTTCAGTAGTGTAAATCACATTATCAGGAATGATTTTTATCTGGAAACGTTAAACAATAAAAAGAATTCAGGATTCCTTCCCTGGGAATGGTGTTTTCCATAGTGAACTTGTTCTCCTTACGTCAATTATGACAATACCCTCAGTCCAACCCAATGTAGATCCTCAATGAAACTGTCTTTCCTGAAATTCTACGTTATAGAAAGTTGATGTCTAAAACAAATAGCCACATTGGTAAATGCAACTGGTTTACACCAGCGACAGAGAAAGATGTACCTAGAGTCATCTACATCTGAGAAATGTTGATTCACAATTGTGTGCCACACAATCTAGTAGTTTCGTCATTTACTCTGCTTATGTTCTAACTAACACTGATGGCGTCCATAGAACTTCCATCACTTCTGGTCATTTCTGTTTTCACATCCCAGCTTTGTTCAGCAAATGGCACAATTCTGAAATTCTTTTTCTCAGGGTCCAAGATGTGAAATGGAATGACCAGCTTGTGAAACCAAGAACAGCCTCCCAAATATTAACACATTTGTGTGTGAACACACTCTCTGATGTCCTACTGGCAGAGATCTCCTGGCTGGAAGCTGGTGTATCACCATGTGGTCACTGTCTTCCCTGGACATTGCTGCACACAAAGTAACAGCTCTGAGTCCTTGAGCTGTCCTAGGCTGGTCTCTGGTTGACCATCCCCATTCTGCACACACTGGCTTTCTCCACACACTACACAATTCAATTGATTGGGTTTCAGTTTACTAATTTGCAATCATTTTCAAGACTGACTCCCTGAGATTACACCTGGGTCACCTTGGGTGATGCTGTGGGAGACCACAGCCTCTTCAGTTATAGACTCACAGCTCTTGTGCTGTATTCATACACAGCAGGTCCAGCCACTGCATGGTGAATTTACCAGAAGCCCTATTTTGGAGTATTTCAGACTTCAGAGTTATCTCATTATTCCACCCAGAATTTGACAGTTGAAGGGAATTTCATTACACTGGCATGGTATTTCTTTCTTGGTATTAGCCCATTTATTTCATATATATATTTATTTATAATTCTCATAAACATAAATTTAATATATAAACCAATGTTGCCTCTTCTAATTAAAGACTTTGTAATATTACAGAAAATAATAATATTAATAACCACGTGCATTTTTCAAAACTGACTACATGCCACGTGTGATAGATATGAAGATTATTTGCTAACTCAGCTAGCAATCTCCAGAAATAACAACCCCACCTTTCTCTATTTTTAAAAATAAAATCAGAACCTGAAGCTCCAAGAAGCTGAATGATTTAGAGTCTCTAATTAACAGATGACAAATGTGGGATATAATTATACTGTTCCATAATAAAAATTTAGTTAGGGATTCATTAGGGTTAGCATCCAGACTACGACAGTGCTACCAGCCAAAAAATTAACAAAAACTGTATGTGCTGAGTACATGATCAGCTCACAATATCAGTGCTGTAGATGTGCAAAGGAGGAGAATTAGCTCTCTCTCTCTGTGCATCATGACAATTCTGTACTTTTCTTCACACAGTCATTGGGATTGTCTGAAGTATAGCTGTGTGCTTTTTCATGGGCCGTGGAAGCAGAACAAGAGAAATGGCATTGGGAAGGAGAAGAGGAAGAGACTGCCACATCCGATCTGACCTGAGCCTCACCTCAGCAAGGCCTCCTCTTCACTCACTCACTCTTTGAACACCGAGAGCACAGTGGCCTCACAGAGGGCAGGCATACCTCTCTCCACCAGAAAGGGCCGACTTGACGCTGAGGCCAGATATACATGAGAATCCAGTGACTAACAGCTCCCCAAACTACTTAACCACTTAGAATTTTTGCCCACTGGAAGAAAGTTCCAAAACAAAGCAAAAAGTAGATTGAGCAACATTAGCAAATAAAATGTTCTGATGAGGTAGGCTGACAGAGCCCTAGGTCTTGCCTCCCTCCACCTGTCCAGAACTGGAGCTACAAGTGCCTACAACATGCCTGGATTTTTTTTTTTTTTTTTAGGTTTTGTACCTGGCTTTTTCCTTGGATACTGGGGATCAAGCTGAGGTTTCATGCTTGTGTGGGGAATACTATTGTCTGAGTTACCTCTCTGGAACTAAAAACTAATTTTGAAAGAAATTAGAAAATTAATTCACAACAAAAATGCATACGGAAAAAAGAGATTTCTTCTGATAATATCAGAGGAGAACAATGTAGTCAACAGCAGTTAAGTCTGAATTGGATTTAATCCACCAAAGAACAAAGTTAAACATCTGTCCAAGAGGAGTCATTAGTCATCATTCATGACTGCAGTATCATACCATAATTAAGCTCTACATAGTATGTTAAGGCTCCAGGGTTCAATATGATAAGAAAGGAAAAAAGAAAACAGAAGAATCCCCTAAAAGTATACTGATATTTAAAAATGAGAACGGCGGACTCCCCTTTCCAGATGGCACCCTGACAGGAACACTGATTTACAAAAGGTGCACCAAGGGCAAACGCAGTGACTAGAACTAGGAACCCCCAACTCCTCTGCACTCTCGGTGAGGAAGGAAGTGGGGGGAAGCTCTCTGTGAGGGGAGCTTCACTTGTATTGGTCCTGGTATTTGGATAAGAAAACTTACAATTCAGGCTAAGGGCTGTCCCCAGGAGGCCCCGGTTGCAGTGTCTCCCCACCTTCAACATGTGACACAATCATGCTTCCCTCCCTCTCTGATGGTAACTTTCTCCTCTCTGAAAAGCCTAATACTCCCCTACACCACGTTCAGGACCATGCTGTTCCCTGAGTTTTCTTGCACACCCTCGGGGGTCTAGCAAACTGCTTCAGAAAACTTTGCCTTGTGGTCTGGGGAGCTAGATGATTCGTAGGTGAAAATGCTAATCACCAACACATGAGGGTTTGAGCTTAGATCCCTCAAAAACGACATGCCTGTATTAGTCTGTAACCCTAGCAGTCCAGAGGACCGGAGGATCCATGGAGTCATTGGTCAGCCAGTTTCCAGTTTAGTAAAAGACCCTGGGTCAAGAAATGAAAGAGACGAAGAACAACAGGAGACACTCAACTTCATCCTTTGTTCTTCACACAAACACACATGAAAACACCCACCCATGCTCATAATTATGTGTGGAAATTTACATACACACACACACACACACACACACACACACACATACACACACACAAAACCTTGTGTATATATAAAAAAGCAAGGATCCACAAATGAGAGAAAAAGTGTATTTTCTTTATTCTGTGATTTGCTTATTATGATTAATATGATTATTCTAATTGCACTTAATTTCATACAAAAAATAACACAAAAAACTAACTTCATTTATTTACTACTGAAAACCTTTATGCTTGTATACCATATTTTCCTCATTCAATTCTCTGTTGTTGGACATCAAGATTGATTTACTTATATCTTTATTCCCCCTCACTTTACTATTTAGATTTTGACCGTTACGGAAACCCTTGAATAATCACTTTCATAGGACACTATATCCCTTCTCTCCATAGGTTCTTTATTCACAGACTCAAACCACTATAGAGAGAAAATACTTAAAATAAACTTGTGTTTGTACTAGGCAATGGCAAGCCTGTCAATGTTCTCTAAACAACATGGTAAAACTAAAGTCTATTAGCTTTATATGAGGCAATACAATGATCTGATGATGATTGACAGAAGGGCTGTACATATTCCTTGTAAATGTTATGCCACTTTATATGAAAGATCAGAATATCTGGGCATTTTAGTATGAGTAGTAGACCAGGAACCAAACACCAACAGATACGTGGGCTGAGTGTACCCCTGACTGATTTATCTAGTTTTGGCTTCCTTTAATTTTAAGCAAAATGGTTCTTCTAGAAATGCTAATTGAGTAATATTTTTATTCCCATGTATCTCCATCTTATTTTCAGCTCTTTCTCCCTTTCATCAAACATATGATACCCACTCAATTTCCTAGTTTACTTGATCTCATTGGAACATATGACACTAAGAGCTAAGTCACCAAGGTCTATTGTAATAGAGAAAAGAAGAATCAGTCACAAGCAGTGGAAGGGTTTGCCTAAGGCTCCTTGGGAAGCCTTACTTAGCAAGAAGGAAGATGGATGCTCTCCATGTGATTTCAGAGATTCTCTGAAACCTCTCTGGAATCCTCACTGCTGAGGATTTGGTGAAGTTAAGAGAATCCTTTAACTCAGCTGGAATAGCAGTTCTGTCACTGAGTCACATGACATTCACTATGCCATCACCATCAGAACCTCAAGGATAAGTTTTCTGGGATGTGAATATTATGTATGGTTCATGAAGCACATCTCAGAACTTTTAACTGACATCTCTGTCTAGCATGTATAATGGATTAAACTGTTCCACCAACCCAATTTTGCTTTATGATTGACTTTATCCAATAGCAGAAATTGGGAGAATTTTAGTTCTTGAAGAACTAAAGTTCTTGAAGATTCTAACATTCACACAGAGCACTGGGGATACTAGTGGAAATATAAGGACCTGAAACAAAACTATTTAAATATGTGGAAAGTCAGCTCAGATCTGTTAGCCATGCATGTAGGGAAGGTCTTTTGGATTCTTTTTGGCTTTGTACTTTCCTTTATTCAGTAGACAGTAGAATTATGTAGAGAAGTGGCAGATGCATTTTCAGATTCTACCAGATCTTATGGCTAACACTGATACAATATTTTGTGCTGATAAAACTAGCTCACTGGTATTTCTATAAGAAGTTCAGTGATCTGGGGCTTATTCCATAGCTGATGAGGAAACTGCTCGTAGCACAAGTATAGCGAAACTGAGGCAGGCAATAAGTACCAGGTGTAGTGGCATAAGTTCACAGCTCTAGAGTTGGGGAGTCAGAGACAGGAAGATCCTTTGCACTTTCAGGTTGACTAGCCTAGTTTACTTGACACCCTCCTCCTGGTTCTAGTAAGAGACAAAGTCTCAAGATAAAGATAGACAGCTCCTGAAGAATGTCACTTGAAATTGACCTCTAGTCTTTACACACACACACACACACACACACACACACACACACACACACCAGACACATTCCATCATCTGATATTTTCTTGTTCCATTCCTTCACTTCCTATAACAACACCACCAACGTGTTTATACAGTGATTTTGATACGCTTTCGTATTTCTCAGTCTGCATGCACAAAAGTTCTCTCCTTTTCATATGACACTAGTGTAGTTGTTCCACCTTAGCTACTTCTTTTCTTTGAAATCCAGCTCCCCAGAATTCTTGACCCTGTTTCTACACCCAAGCTTCTTAACCCTGCTATCAAATGTATCATATTGATACACTCATGACTAAGGAGCACTTTCCACACTTTCCTATGGATGCTTCAGAGACAAAGAATATATGACCTGGCTTTTCTCTGCTTTTTTCTTGGCTGGTTGGCACAGAGTGGTATTCAGTCAATTCACTTAACATGAACAACACCACATGCAGTAAAACATACACTGTGATATTGGGAGGATAATAAGATGGTCCTTGGAGTGAATATTTTCTGAGCTCCATAGCCATGGCAACTAATTGAGCAGAACAATACAGAGGTAGGAAGTCTATTATGGAGTTGTAGATACTCTCCAGTAGAAGGAGAGGTGGGTGGGTCAAGTACTCTCACCTGGGATTCCAGATATTACTCCTTCCTGTCTTACCCCATCTGAAAGTTATCTTGGAAGATACTGGAATATATAGGATGTGGAAGGCCAGCTGAAGGGGAGCCTCCAGGATGCAGTTTCCATGAGGTTATCATTCATGATTGGGTGGGTCTTTGAGGTGACACAGATGTTTGGATGCCAGTCATATTTCAATAAGTAATCCCTCACAGTGCTGTATAAGGAAGTTCAGTAAACTCATTGATTTGCTTAGTAAAACTTGGATGGAATTGGCTCTTGGATCTGTCACTAGAACCCTAGCTCAAATAACAAGATATTTATGACATCACCCTAGGAAAGTTAACTCAATGAAATCTTGTAATAACGTGTTCTCCAAAATGTTCACCAAAAAATACAAGTTGTTCTCAAGTCACCAGTGAAACTTGAAAGAGTGTACTCCAGATTTTAACCTCTTCTTCATCAAAAGGATGCGAACTTCTAGACCTCTTCGCCCTTAGACTTTGTAATTGATTGTTCAGCATGGATTCTCATGGTAAAGAAAGCATCCTAACAGGAAATTTCAGTACCTTTCCTTTGACTCCTAGTAGGTTGGTTATGGGGGTTTGAATGAGAACATCCCCATAGGCTCAGATATTTTAATACTTGGTTCCCAGTTGCTTGTGCTCTTTGAGGAGGTTTAGGAGATGTAGACTTGTTGGAGGCAGTATGTCACTGGTGGCAAGATTTTAGGTTTTGAAGTTTCACATCATTTCTATTTTGCTCATCCAGCTCCCTGCTTGCAGTTTAAGTTGTAAGCTTTCAGCTCTGTGCTTCAGTCACCAAGCCCGCCTGCCACCATGCTTTTCTACCATGACGATGATGCACATGTATCCCTCTAGAACTCTAGGTCTGAATAAACTCCTCATTCTCTAACCTACCTTGGGTATTTCATCACAACATTAGAGAGCAAAGTAAGACAGTTTTTGAGCAAGACCTGTATCTAAAAACTCTGATAACCCTAAGAGAAGTTGCTTATTCCATAAAGAAATAAAAGGAGTTATGATATATGTATTAATCTATATGGTGCTAAAAGGTCTCACAAGTGCTGAGAAAATGACTCAATTAGTCAACTGAGTGCTGCACAAGCATGAAAACCTGGGTTTGATATCCAGAACACAGGTAAAATTAAACTTAGGATGGCAATACATGATTATAATCCTTCTCCTCTGTAGAAGCAGAGACAGGCAGATCCCTAAGGATCACTGGCCAGCTGGCCTAGCTAGATAAAGGAGCTTCAGGTCAAACCAAGGTGGATAGCACTTGAAGAACAGCACTGAATGTTGACTTCAGTCCTAAACATACTCATGCATACATGTGCATGTGCATCTGCACACATACAAGTGTGCTGGCACAAGAGCAGTGGGGAAAAGGCCTTTTGGTAAGTCCCTGTAGGGCAGCACAGGTAATGAAGGTAAATCAGCTCATAAATGATGCAGAGGTCAGTGAACTAATAATCAGGTCAGCAGAGAGGGAGGCTGGGATGGGAGTGGATGGCATGATCTGTGGAATGTTCTAGAGAAAGTGCAGGAGTGCTTCACCTTCAGTGAGTGAGGTGCAGCTGGTATCCCCAGTGCAATGCTAATGTGCAGCATTGGTTGAGGTGCAATCAACTAAGTGCTGACAATTGTACTGTGAGAAAGGGCACACGTGCAGTGTGCCTCCAGGAAAAACACACCAAAGAAGGAACACTCCATTTCCAATGGCAGTTTCCACCTTGCATTTTCTCCCTGTGTCAGCTTCTCTAGTTGTACAGTATAAAGTGGAGGCATTTTATTCTGAGCCTATAAATCTTCAAATACTGTCTAATACCAGATACAGTGAAGGGACTTAGGACTCAAACTCATGAGTAAATCTGACTGAGCGCCTGGGATTAGAGGATTTTAGTTGGCTTCTTTTTATTTTGGTTTGTTTTGTAACACAACTGCCAAAAGAAAAAGAAAAGAAAAACTTCACACAACTCCCCTAAACCTGAAGATGATGCTTAATCTGATTGCTCCTCTTGATTGTTAATAGGATCTAGAGTCACATGAAACAAACTTCTGGGCATGTTTGTGAGGGAGTGTCTAGACTGGTTTACTTGAAGTGGGAAGGCCTATGCTAAATGTGGGCAGTGCCATTTTCTAGACCAAAGTCCCAGACTGAGTAAAAGGGAGAAAGTGAGCTGAGCCTCAGTATTCATCGTTCTCTGCTTCCTGACTGTGAACACAATGTCACCAGCTGCCTCAAGCTCAGGCCACAATGACTTCCTGTCATGATTGATTACATCCTTAGACTATGAGCCAAAATAGGACCTTCTTCCTGAAATTTCTTTTTTATGTATAAAGAAAAGCAATTAATATATCCCTCTCCAAAGATGTTCTGAATTTGTTTCCCTGAAACTTTCATCAAATGTCTACTGCATCAGGACCAGATAGATTGTAGGCTGGTGGTTCATAGAGATATGTTCTCCATCCAGGACACGAAGTGTGTAGGTCTCTATAATGCTGTAATAAAATTCACTGCAAAGTAAAGAGGTAGACCAAAGGAGAAAGAGGTTGACATCTGACCTTCAGCCAACTTTATCTGACATTTTCCACATGAAGAATTTGCAGTGGTGGAGGAATCTAAAGGAATTCACCACTGTACCCAAGCAGCTCTATGATATTCTGAACTCATGGTCTATATATTACAGAAGCAGATGCAGACAATGTTTATTCTTTTTCTGAGATTATTTGTGTACCTGAGTGTGTGTGTGTGTGTGTGTGTGTACGTGTGTGTGTGTGTGTGTGTGTGTGTGTGTGTGTGTGTGTGTACAGGAGTACATGTACATTTGCACATGTATATATGGAGGCCAGAGGACAAATTTGGCTGCCATTCCCCAGGTACTGCCTATCTATTTCATTTAGTTAGTTATTTGTTTCTTTTTTGGATGGTCTCTTATCTGGAATCACCCCAACATGCTCCAAGGACATACCTGCCCCCACCTTGCGAGTGCTGTGAATTTAAGACCATGCCACCATGCCCAGATGTTTAAATAACTTAGTTATGAGGGGGCTGGGAATTTAATTCAGGACGCCTTGCTTGTGTGGCAGACAATTTACTGAATGAACCAGATCCTCAACCATAGCTTACTGGTCTAAAACAAGGTTTTGATTAGATCTCAAATTTCACTGGACTGGTCCTTACCAGTAACAATTTCAATAGTGAAAGATAATACATTATGCAAAGGGAACTGTAACTGGTCTGAGAGAACCACCACAGGAATCTTCAGTGATAACTGAGAAGCATTTGATGAGGAGAGAGAGAAATACTACAAACGTTAAAAATCAAGGACTGCCTGTAATTCAGCCCGGACTCAAAAGTGGACATGCTGTATGCACATTTTCATAACTGTAAAGTGAAAACCGAACAGCTTGCTGGAGGTTGGAGATGATGTAGACCTAATAAACTTGAGAACTTAGACATCACCTCGCATGACTGAGCTGGTGTAGGAGAGCACTAGACATGCGGTGTTTAATGGACGTGGGTTTGAATTTGACAGAGGTGCATAACATTAGACAGTCATTTAACTCTTCTGTACCTGACAGTTGTCAACCTCAAGGCACACATTCTTATGGAATATCATGATTATTGTGAGAATTATATGATCACTAAGTCAAAATCTATAAGTAAAATAAAAACTTTAATTTGATGTTGAAGGTCACTTTAACAATGGTGGAAAATTCACTAAAACATCATTGAAAGAAAGAGAAACCATCGATATAATTAAACATCCTTCTCTCCAGGCCCTTCCCTAACATGTGTGTATTTCAAAACTAACTCAAGATCTGGGGAGATGGTTTGGTGGTAAAGTGCTGGCCTTAAAGTGGGAGGAACTGAATTGATCCCCAGAACCCACATTTAAAGGCCTGGTATGGTGATAAGGGCTTGTAATCCCAGAACTAGGAGGCAGAGGCAGAGACAGGCATTTCCTGCCAACTAAGACTACTTGGCTAGTTCTGGGCCAGTGAGAGATACTTTCAAAGACTCAAGGTGGGTGGTAACAGTGGAAGTTGTTTTCTGGATTCCACACACAGGCAGAAACACATGCATAGACACACATGCAAGAGCATCTACACACACACACACACACACACACACACACACACACACACAAACACACACATGCACACATGGAGGGTGAAGAGAAAAAGAAAAACTAAATAGCAAATTACAAATTACATTGCATTCCTTGCTTAGAGTGGAAAGTTCTGAATACAAAATGTTGTCACAAACCTTAGTGTTAGTCCTGAATACAAAGGCAGGCTTTTACATTTTTATTTTTATTTTTTGTATATGAGTGTCTTGTTCTCATGCATGTGTGCCATGTGTGTGCAGAGCTCACAGAGGCCAGAAGCAAGCATCAAATCATTTGGAATTAAATATAGTTGTCAGCCAACATATGGGTGCTGGGACACAAATCCAGGTCCTTTGGAGGAGCAGCAATTGCTCTTAATTGCTGAGCCATCTCTAAGGCCCCAGGCCTTTTTTTTCCTTTAATGCAGTCCTAATTCTCATTGCTTTTGTTATCCGCATCCTTCTCTCTTAGCGGCAATTCTGTGTATCAGACATCGCCCACTGCTGTAGGAAACCTAAAACTTTCCTTACCATTCATCTGTGTCTGCATCACAATTGCAAAAGTGGCGAATGTCCAGGCAGCTCTCCTCTAGGCCACACCCACACTGCTGGACTCCAGGAACAGAACCTCCCCAGTAAGGGTGCCTTTCATTGGATCTCCCAATCCACCAGGTGAATGGGGCTCCATCTGAAAGACAAGATGTTTCGTAAGTCAGGATTACGAGCTGAAAGAGTACAGAGGAGCTCACGGTGGGGTGTGTGTATGTGTGTGTGTGTGTGTGTGTGTGTGTGTGTGTACATGTATGGTCTCCCTTACCCCCTGATTTTTACTTTATGGCTCCCATTTTCTCTTCTCTCCTTTATCTCTCTCATTTCTCTGTGTGTTTTAATATATACACTTATGCACACAGTTATGAATGTATAAAGGTATTTTTATTAAAAGAACATAGTTAAACACAGGTGAATGACAGCATTAAGAGTCAGGGAAATAAACTCAAATCGATAACAAACTAGACAATATTACAACTGAGTTGGTTATATCAGCTTAAAAACATTTAAAACTGTACTTATTTTCAAGATAACAATGCAAAATTTACAGTTTAGATAGTGCATAATAGAAAGATTTGACATAGCTTTAGGCAAAATCAAGGGAAATTTTCAGCATACAAAACCCCTTCCTTAGGAAAAAAGTTTTTAAAAAGTCACTTTAAGTGGGTCAGTGCCACATGTGTTTTCAGTGACTGATCATAGCTGAGTGCTATTGCACCAACTGTCAGTGGAATTAAAAAGAAAACTGAACTTTTACAAGCACTGCCTCAAAGGAATAGCATATTGGGATACTTTTTGAATGCCAAGATAGTCTACTTCAATATACAGATGAATTCACATATCCATCATGAAAAAGAAAAAAAAAAGCTCCAATGGAGTCAAAACTAGAAACATTAGCTGTATATTCTCGTTCAGCTCTTGTGTGTCATTTTCCTACATCTGTTCCGCAGCATCACCTTGATCACCCAACATTACTCTCTCGGTCTTCTTTCTAAATTTTGAATCAGCTTTTAAGCAAACCACACACACATACACACACACACACACACACACACACACACACACACACACACACCTCCATATATATGTGGATAGAATGATTTCCCTTTGAAACTGCCCAGGCCAACACACCACAGTAAGAACCAAGATCAGCCAGTCCTGTGTCTTTTTGGTATTTATCCTAGAGGGTAGAAATTAAGGTGAAACAGAACATAAGCACATGTGAGAGGGATCCTGATCCACTGAGTCATTTCAACAATAGGAGAAGCAAAATAACCTCATGCTCTGACTAAGAGAAGTCATAAACTTTCAAGTTCCTGGACTTAAGGGAAAAGAGCCTGTGAAGACCACACCCTGGAGATCCTCAGTGAATTATGATTCACTGAGGAGAAAACAAAACAAAACAAAACCATCAAAATCAAACAAACAAAATAAGAAAACCCGAGCTCGGGGTCCTGATTTCATTATTATCTTGGTGTTGTCTTTAATGATTGTGAATACCACAGTAGCTTGTAGCTACCATTCAGAAAATGATAGTGTGTCCTAAACAAGAGCAGGCACAGATATGGAGGCCCTAGACAGCATCAGCTGAAGGCACCAAACCTAACTTCCATTGGCTGTCTTCCTTTTGCTTGGCAAATGCTGGATTCTTAAAATTTAAAACAACAAAAATTACAGGCTCTTTTACTCATTTCCAAGTTGTAAAATTTTACTCCTGAGGCTGGGGATGTTGTTCAATGGGCACAGAGTGCTCTGCTTTCCTAGAGTGCAAGAAGCCATCCTGAGTGAGGTAATCCAGACCCAAAAAGACAGACACAGTATATACTCACTCATAACTGGATAAAAATGATAACCAGACTATAATCAACAGCCCCAGAGAAGCTAGGTAACAAGGAAGATCCCAAGAGAGATCACCTAGGAAGGGAAAATAGATGAAATGTCCTGGGTAAACTGGGGACCAGGGAGGGGGAGATAGAGGGGAGGAGAAGGGGGATGGGAACAGGAGGAATCTGGATGGCCAAGCTGGGGGAGGGACAGAAGGGGAGAGCAATGAAGGAGATCTTTTGATAGAGGGGTCATTATGGGGTAAGGGAGAAACCTGGTGCCAGGGAAATACCAGGAATTCACAAGGATGACTCCATCTAAGACTCCCAACAATAGTGGAGAGGGTGCCTGAACTGGCCTTCTCCTTTAATCAAATTGGTTATTAGCATAATTGTCATCATAGAACCTTCATCCAATAATTGATGGAAGAAAATTCAGAGATCCACAGCCAAGCACTGGTCTGAGCTCCAGGAGTCAAGTTGAAGAGAGGGAGGAGGGATTACATGAGCAAGGGGCCAAGGTCAAGATCATGATGGGGAAACCCACAGAGACAGATGACTCAGGTCCTGGAAGCTCATAGACTCTAGACCAACAGCTAAGGAGCCTGCATGGGACCGACCTAAGCCTTCTGCATGTAGGTGATAGGTGTGTAGCTTGGTCTGTTTGTGGGGCCCCTAGCAGTGTGACCAAGATGTATCCCTGGAGCATAAATTACCTTTTTGGAAGCTATTCCCTATGGTGGGATGCCTCGCTCAGCCTTGAAGCAAGGGGAAGGATCTTGGTCTTGTCTCAACTTGGTATGCCATGCTTTGTTGACTCCCATGGGAGGCCTTACCCTTTCTGAGAAGTAAGTGCATGGGGGTGAGGGTGGGGTAGAAAGAAGGTGGGGAGAGGGAACAGGATGAGAGGAGAGAGGGGAAACTATGGTTGGTATGTAAAATATATTTTAAAAAATTAGTTAAAAAAAAAAGAATGCAAGAAGCTGTGGGTTGGATTCCCAGCACCATACGCATAAAATAGGTGTAGTGGTGAAGGCCTGTAATCCCAGCACTAGGGATGTGGAGACAAGAGGATCAAAAGTTCAGCACTGTCTTCAGCTAGTTAAGTCAGATGACAGCCTGGGCTACAAGAGATACTTCACCAAAGCAAATCAAACAACAATTCTAAAGCAGTTGCAAATTTCAGTTTATGCACACTATTATAAGGGACTTTTACACAAGCAAGATTTTGTTGTACAGAAAAACTCTTGTTTTCATATCTATCACTATCTACATATACAAAGTGCCCACTTCCTCTGAATTGTCTACACATCTGACTTCTCCTGGAAGTCTTTGAAGCAAACAAGTATAAGGAAGACAATCAGAAGCCCAGTGCTATAGCTATGAGAAAAATGGGGGAAAGGTCTTTAGGAAAAGCACAGTATTTTGAGGTGTGGCTTCACCGAGGAGAGATGAAAATGTCCACCTTCACCACACCACCATATCTGAGTTAAATTCTACATGCCCTATAGTAAGTACTATCTTCCTGCTTAGAGTTCCTCATGTGGATGATTGCTAGTTCTCTTCTCTTAAGGCTTTCCCTAAATGACAAAAATATCTCCCTTGTTTCAAGTAAACTTCAGATAAATTGCCTTCCTCCTAAATTCTTGGCTACAAGCCACACCCAAGTGACCTGAACAGCTGATGGGTTACTTTTATTTTAACTGTATACAAAGAAAGGAAAAATATATAAATATATTCATATTTAGATATGTGTGTATGAAAGCTAGAGCTCAATGTTTTTGTTTCTGTTTTTTGGTTTTTTTATTCCAGATAACCCATCTTTATTTCTTAGTCATTGTAAAGTAATGGAGAGAAGAGAAAATGAGGACACTGAGAACCACAAACAATATGTGGTTTGCCTTAATTCACAGCACAATCGTAGAGTCAAGGAAATGATCTATACTTTAACGGCAAATTTTGGCCTTTGGAAACATTTCTTTTCTTTTCTATTGACAGAAAACTGCTCCACCAGTGAAGGAATGAAATATTGTTACTTACTTATATTTAAAATATTGAGTTTTTGGACAAATATTTACTGAAGTTTTGATCTATTTTGGACACTATTTTAAGTACTGTATCATCAGGGATAAATCACAGAACAAAACCAAAGCAGAGAAATAAACAAAGCATGCCTCTGAGTTTACATTGCTAACAGGAAAAATATATAATCGTACAAATTCAGGCTGGGGAGACACCTTAGAGGTACAAGTGCTGGCCTTGTGAGCTAAGGACCTGAGCTGTACCCCCAGAATCTACATGACAAAAAAGAGTAAAAGTCCAGACACAGTGGTGCTCCCTTGTGACCCTAGTGTTGGGGAGGTGGAGACAGATGGATATCCAGGCTCCATGGCCAAATAGCCTGGACGACTTAGAGCTCCAGTCCAGTGAGAGAGAAAGCATGGTGGCAGGTACCTAGGAATAACATCCAACGTTGTTCTCTGACCTTCATATGTAAGTGTATGTGCGTGCACACATGCACATGAAAGAAATAGGGTCCTTGAGATCCGTGTGTGTGTGTGTGTGTGTGTGTGTGTGTGTGTGTGTGTGAGAGAGAGAGAGAGAGAGAGAGAGAGAGAGAGAGAGAGAGAGAGAGAAAGAAAGAGAAAGAGAGAGAGGGAGGGAGGGAGGGAGGGAGGGAGGGAGGGAGAGGAGGAGGAGGAGGAGGAGGAGGAGGAGGAGGAGAAGAAGAAGAAGAAGAAGAAGAAGAAGAAGAAGAAGAAGAAGAAGAAGAAGAAGAAGAAGAAGAAGAAGAAGAAGAAGTAGGAGGAAGATAGGAAAAGAGGGCAAAGGAAGAGGAGGGACAAGGAAACGAAGGGAAGGAGGAGAGGAAGATGAGAGAAGGAAGAGGAATATTAGCCCATAGCCACTTCTTCATGAACTGCTAAAGGACAATATTATATCTGCACTCCAGATACACACACTGCAGAAGACCAAGTTCAAAAGTTTTAGTAATGAGTAAGATGCACCATGCGGCGTCTAAGGCTCCCTCCATGAGTGTTAATATGCTATTTACAGAGGAATGGCTTAAGGAGAGAAGAAAACATATGTGTGTGCTTGTATGTACATTCATGTGTGGGCAGGTGGAGGCCAGAGATGTGTCCATAGTCTTCCTCAACTGTGCTTAACTTTATTTTTTGAGATAGGATCTCCCCTTGAATCTGAAATACATCAACTAAGCAAGACTAGTTGACCAGGAGGCTGCAAGGATCCTCTTGTCTCTATTTCCCCAGCACTGGGACTGCAGATATCCATGGGCATACGCAGCATTTACACCACCACATCTGGCTTTTTATTTTTCTTCGTTATTAATGTGAGTTCTGAGTATTGTAACTTAGATCCTCATAATTGTGAAACAAACACTTAACCCATGGTGCCACCTCCCCCTCCTGAAAACAATCCGTTGAATAGAATAATTAGGTATGGGCTTGTTTTGTGCAGTCTTGGATCAATCATGGTTTTCCTGATGCAAGAAATCCACATGAAGTCATGGACCAGCCTCTTCACACAATTAGGGTTTAATGAACAGAATTCCAATTGAAGATTCTCTTGAATTTTGAATTGTTCAAGTTTAAAAGGCTATAAACACACAGCCTCTCAGTGATGTCTGCACAGGAGCCCGGACAGGTTAGCTGTGTCAGCTTCCAGGAGCAGTGTGGGTAGCTCACAGGAGCAAGGAGCTAAGGAGCTCTGGAGTTCAGAGACTTGCTGTGCTGAGTTTCTGCCACCGTTATTATGGCTTTAATTCATTTTATTTTGTTTTTTTTTTCTCATATTCTTCAGAGAATTGGTTTTCTCTTTCTCGTATTTTTCATTTTAATTAAGATATAATTACATCATTTCCTCGCTTCCCTTTCCTTTCTCAGTCTCCCCCCATGTCCCATTCCTCCAATTCTTCCCTTTTACATTGCTAGTCTCATTATTTTTATTAAATATATGTGCATAAATATATAAGTACAACCTGCTGAGTCCATTTATTGTTGCTTGTTTGCTTATGATTTCTAGGCTGACCACTTGATATTGGAGAGCCAATTAGGGGGCTCATCCCTAGGAAAAACTAACTCCCTCTCTCAGCAGTCATTAGTGGCCTGTAGTTCCTTGTCCAGCAGTGGGTCCCCAACAGCTTTCCCCCTTCCACATTAGCATGTATTTTGGTATCATCATTATTCAGGCCTTGTTTGAGCAGCCCCATTGTTGATGTATCATGGTGTAGCTTTCCTGTCAATTCTAGGAGAAACAGTTTTACAGTCATATCCCTGACCTTCTGGTTCTCACAAACTTTCCATTCCCTCTTCCATGATGTCCCCTGAGGCTTAGTTGTTTTGATGCGGTACCTGGTCACAGCTTTACAACCTGATAAACTCAATAAGTCAAAAGGAGGAGTAAAGTCTATCTGATTTTCAACCCAGTCCTATTTTCTGCCATGCAACCTTTACATCTACACCTATCAGCTCTTTCAAACATGGTGCTTGTCAGTTTCTTCAATTTATGTGGCCAGTCTTTCCTCATCTCCAAGTCTTCTTTTCTTAAGATAGGGTCTTATATATCACAGGCTGACCTCAATCTTACTCTGTAACCAAGGGTGACCTGGAATTCCTGAACCTTCTGTCTCAATGCTCTGCCCAGTATAGGAAGTGCTGGGGATAGAACCCAGGGCTCTGTGCATGCTAGATAAACCCTCTGTCAAGTGAGCTCCACCCACAGCTCTTCATCTCTGCATCTTAATGCCTCCCATTCATGTGCTCACTTAGAAGCTGTTCTGAGAATGCTGGGGAAACTACTCTCATGACTAATCACTTTGAACCTGGTTAAGCACTGCACTCCTTCCCATAACGTCAACCCATGGGGTGAAACAAGATTAAATTTATGTTTTAGATACTTTCTTGTTGCTGTGATTTAAAAAAAAAATCTCTGACAAAGTCAACTTAAGGGACAAAGGGTTATTGTAGATCACAGTTTCAAGTCCATCACAACAGAGAAGACAGTGATAGGAGCAGAAGGCTGGATGCTCACATTTCATCCACACTCAATCCACACTAGGAAACTGAGGGTGAGCTACAAATACTTAAGATCCACTTCCATGACTTACTTCCTCCTGTGAGATTTCACCTCATAAAGGTCTCACAACACCCCAAAAAGCACCCCCAACCTGGAAGAAAGTGCTGAAACACAAAAAGCCATGGGGGACATTTCATACCCAAACCACAAATCCACAAATGAAACTGCCCCTCCGTGTGTGTGTGTGTGTGTGTGTGTGTGTGTGTGTGTGTATACACATACACACATGTGTGTATATATACACATGTAAAGTATATACGAATAATTAAATGTGAATTATTCACAAAATAATATAAAATGTATATACAATCATTATGTTAATGGTTCCTCAATTCTGTGTTGTACAAAGGCTTTGTATGATGTATCAGTGATAGAAATTTTAGAAGACTCTGGCTGCCCTGATGGTGCTCTTAACTTCTAGAGGAAGAAGAGCTTGTTTTCAGCTATGAGTAATATAAATTTGAGTGAGATAGGCATCTAAATACAACTCAGAGCAAGACACTAACTTTTGCCCAAGAATCCTAAAGAGTCTCAGGGAAACAGTGGCACTCACCTAGAGGTTACATGTTGAGGACTTCCACCAGCACCGTCCTGGGGAGGGAAGCACTTGTTCAGGTAAGGACCCCACGGCAAAGGGATCTAATGTACTGCAGTGTCTTTAGGGAAACAAGACTCTACATGCAGTAAGTACTGTCTGTCAGTGACTGCAGCTGGAGGGTGTGAGTGTAGAAAATATGAGGGAGAGCTGAGTCCAGTACAGTCCTAAGTCCAAATAATTACTCTTACTGTGTGAACAAAATGCAATTCAGCTGAGCAATGGTATAGCAGAAGAGATAGACACACAGTAGGGCTGGAGATCTGGCTCAATCAGCAAAATATTTTGTTGAGGACCAGCCCATCAAAAGCCAGGGCAGATGATATGTCTGTGGTCTTTGCACGGGACAGTAAGAGCCAGTCTCCAGTGCCCACCTGCTGGCTAGACTGCCTGTATCAGTGAACTCTGACAGATCCTGTCACCAAAAAATTAGTGGAGAGGAGAGTGGCTGAGGAAAATAGTCAACATTAGCCTCTGTAACCACATACTCCCTACACATGTATACACACACACACACACACACACACACACACGTACACACACACACTGTACACACACACACACACACACACACACACACACACACACATTTTATACATCCTTTCTTTATATACAGCCTATAATTTCTGAGAGAAAAAAAACAACTAACATTTAGTTAGAGAGAAAACAGCCTCATCCATATCAGAAGATAATGACAGACATTCATCAACGTCCATCCTGGTCTTCCTGCGTGTCGGCCAGGATGATTAAATCAGAGAATATACTTAATAGTGTGATTAAGAGCTACTCGGCCACAGCAGGAATTAACATTTCCATAATGTTTTTCATTGTTCTCTTTCCTGCTTATTCAGCTGAAGTGAGCCCAAAAGGGAGAGGGGGAAACAGAAAAGATTAATGACACACCGCTCCAAACAAATGATAACCAGCTCTGTGATGGGGTCATTTAAAGTCGGACCAGCTCCAGCTCTCTAGAGCACAGCACATGGATGGAAAGGGGCAGGCAGGGACTAAACTAAAATTACTCTATTTGCATTAAAATTTTATGAGAAAAAATACGACCTTTTTGAGAATTTTCCTTTTTCTGAAGAATGGTGCTGAGGAACTCAAACGATGAAATGTTGTGTTCAAAGTCACATGGTAAATACGGCAGGAACTGGGCTCCAGGTGCTGGCCATCAAGCCTCTCGAAGGTGTGGTCCTGTCCTGATCCCCACCCATCTTCTCATAGACTCATAAACTTTTCAATGAGCCAAAAACATTGAAAACTGTGAAATTCACATATGATAATTGCCCACTGGGGACATTTTGATAAATTTCTGAAAACTGATAATATAGGAGAATTTAGCATGGAAATAAAATCTTTCATTTACCATACAAGTTATCTGTATGTATGTATGTAGTATGTATGTATTTATTGTTTAATCTTTGTGGATAAGCATGCGGCTTTGTGTGTGTATGAGTATATGTATGTGTGTGTGTGTGTGTGTGTGTGTGTGTGTGTGTGTGTACCCATGTGTGGAAGTCAGAGGACGACTTGTAAGAGTCTGTTCTTTTCTTCTACTGTGTGAGTCCCAGAGATCTCACTAAAGTCAGCAGGCTTAGTGGCAAGCCCCTCTTCCCACTGAGCTATCTCGCCAGTCCTCAAAGACCATTTTATGAGAAACTGGTTCCTGAGTCCTGAGGCTGCCAAAACATACAGCATCTCAAATTCCTTATATAAAAGGGCACAGAATTATTACAGAACTTACAATATTGTCCTCTAAAATGCGAATCATGCCCAGATCATTTATAATATTCAATGCAAATATAAATGTAAAGTCAATAGCCATCATATAATAGTTAGGGAATGAACACATTTTAAAGCCTATTCATATTTAATTCAAATGCATTTAAACATATATTTTTTTCATTTGGATGTAGGGTGTGTAGATAGGGGTAGATGATGTGTAACAGATGATTTACCTTTCTTCATACAATTTTCCTGTATTTCCTCTAAAGATAGTAATAAAATCCACAGACCCATGAGACCTTATAGCAGAAGTTTTTCAACCTTGGGTCACATATCAGATATTTACATTATGATACATAAAAGTAACAAAATAATTATGAAGTAGCAATAAAAATAATTTCATGGTTGGAGGTCACCATAACATGAAGAATTGTATTAAAGGTTCACAGCATTATGAAAGTTGAAAACCACTGCATTAAGGACATTTGGTTCTCATAGCTTGTATTTTTACATTATTTTACTTTACACCAGCTCAAATGAATCAGGTAACAACAAAATCATTTCTAGAACTATTTTTTATCACTTTATATTGTTGTCACAAAATCTCTATGTAAAATAACTTGAAAGGGGAAACGTTGATTTTAACTCAGGGTGTCTGAGTCCACAGTCTGTTGTTTCTGGGCCTGAAGTGAATCAGCATCCCAACAGAAGGCTGTGCTGGAGATGCATGGCTTATTTCATGGTATCTGAGGACACACATCCAGTGAGATAATTGCTATGTCCTACTTTCTCCCACCTCACAATAGGCTCACCACACCAATGAATTTATCCATCTATGAAGCCAGAGACCCACCATCTGAGGATCAAGACTTCAACACCTTAGTCTTTGGGGGTATAGTTCCTATCCAAACACATAACATACAAAAATACATATGTTTAAAATATCTCCACTTTGTGCACGTATGCCTGCGTGTGTGTGTGTGTGTGTGTGTGTGTGTGTGTGTGTGTGTGTGTGTATGCCAGCAGCTAACATTGGGTATATTCTTCAACTTCTATCTATCTTAGTGTTTGAGACAGTCTCTCACGAGCCTGTGTTTTCTGTCCTGGAAACCAAAAGGGTCTTCCTGTCCCACTTCCCTCGGCACTGGGATTACATGTGTGCACTGCTGCATAGTTCTGTTTTCACAAGGTCGTGGAGATGGAACTCATGTCCTCTTCTTTGTTGCAATTATTTGTTACTCATTTTTATCAAATGAGTCATTTTTCCAGCTCCACTACCTCTCTTATCTTCACAGAGATCCAGTCACATATTTCATCATGCCATCTTGGTAAACAATGGACCATCAAAAACAGTGGTTCCAGAAAATTAGGTCACCAAGTAGCTTCATAACAATCTTCCTTTGTTTACCCTATAATGGTTACACAATAACAAAATCTCATAATGTCTCTAAAACTTCTACCATGGTCAAGCCAATTGATTGGAAAATAAAATGCAAATAGTAAGAGTCCTATCATCAAGACTTCAAAATATGGTACATGGGGAAAATAAAAAATTGATCATTAGCTTTAATGCAAATCAGAGTGAAATAAATCTAAAGTAGAATTTGGTCAATTAATGCCAGAACATGGAAACAACCTAAATGCCCTTCAACCGAAGAATGGATAAATAAAATGTGGTACATATACACAATGGAGTACTACTCAGCAGAGAAAAACAATGATATCATGAGGTTTGCAGGCAAATGGATGGAACTAGAAAAAATCATCCTGAGTGAGGTAACCCAGACTCAGAAAGACAAACATGGTATGTACTCACTTATAAGTGGATACTAGATGTAAAACAAAGGATAACCAGACTGCAACTCACAACTCCACGGAGGCTACCTAGTAAAGAGGATCCTAAGAAAGACATAGGGATCGCCCAATGACAGAGAAATAGATGAGATCTACATGAGCAAACTAGATGTGTGTGTGTGTGTGGGGGGGTAATGGAAGGCAAGGGTCGGGGGAAAGAGAGTTTAGGAGAGTGGGAGGTCCCAGCTGGATCAGGAACAGAATGGGAGAACAAGAAAAAAGATACCACGATAAATGAAGACCCCCATGGGAATAGGAAAAAGCAGAGTGCTAGAGAGGTCCCCAGAAATCCACAAAGATACCTCCACAATAGACTGCTGGCAATGGTCGAGAGAAAGCCCGAGCTGACCTATTCTGGTGATTGGATGGTGGAACACCCTAACTGTCATGATAGAACTCTCATCCAATGACTGATGGAAGCAGATGCAGAGATCCACGGCCAAGTCCCAGATGGATCTCCAGTCTAATTGTCAAGAGAGAGGAGGGATTCTATGAGCAAGAGATATTGAGGCCATGATTGGAAAAATCACAGGGAAAAATAGCCAAACTAGTGGAAACATATGAACTGTGAAACAATAGCTGAGGAGCCCCCATGGAACTGGATCAGGCCCTCTGGATAAGTGAGACAGTTGATTAGCTTGAACTATTTAGGAGGCCCCCAGGCAGTGGGACCAGGACCTGTTCTTACTACATGAGCTGCCTTTTTGGAACCTAGGGCCTATGCTGAGACATTTTGCTCAGCCTTGGTGTTGGGAGGGGACTGGACCTGCCTCAACTGAATCTACCAGGCTGAGCTGAATCCCCAGGGGAGATCTTGCCTTGGAGGAGATGGGAATGGGGAGTGGATTGGGGGGGGGGAGGCTAGGGGGTGGGAGGAGGGATGTCAGGGGAATCCGTAGCTGATATGTAAAATTAAATTAATTATAAAATAAAAATATAAAAAAATCTGTAGAAACATAAAAAATGTTGAAAAAATTGATCATTAGCTTTAATGCAAATCAGAGTGAAATAAATCTGAAGTAGAATTTGGACGATATATGGAAGTCAATGAGAGAAAATGCTAATATTAAGGAGAGAGTACAATTCTTGGGAATAATTTAATATCAATTCTATTATAAATATACCTGGTCATTTCTTTCAGTTTTCCAACCAAGGAATCCAAATTGGATTTCCATACCATTAGCATTCAAAACAAGGCCCACATAACTTATCTCATTCAGCCATTCCCACAATGCTATGAACATTTCTCCTCTCATTTTGCAGAGAAAGAAATGGAGGTGAGCAAAGGGGTAGTACATTCTTCAGTCTCACATAAGAAGGAAGACGTGAATTCAGATTTTATGGCTCCAAACCTCAGTAATACCTTTTTTTTTTTTAAATTATGTCAAACCTCTCCTATTATAGGTGGGAATGAAAAGACATCATAGTTTCTCAGAGCACTTGTTCTTGAACCAAGATTACAATCATTACTTTGGCAAAGCTGCAGATGTTTATTGAGTGTGAAGCCTCAACTTTCTTAGGGATTCTTTCAAGTACACATGGTCTCTCCAGTTATCCTGGGCTGTCTACATACCTGCACTAAGAACCTGACAATGAAACCAGCAACACCTGCACAGATAAACATCCTAATAAGCATCCTTGTTGTTAAGAAATCAAATTTCCCTAAACTTGTATAATATTGTTCTATAAAATTTCACTCTGATGTTGAACAAAGTAATTTAGATGAAGGGACGATAGGCTATAAATATATAGTAGAGTCTTTATTTAGGTTATCCAAATAACAAATGATGTATTTTTAATCATTTCTACCTAAACTCCCTCCCCCTGGCTTCCTCTGGGACCACAAAGTATCTCCTATTTTTACTAAAATTAACAACCCAAAAAATCTATGCATGCTGCAAATGGGAAGCTACCATGAGTCACACCCTCAGGGGATAGTGACCTACCTCTGATCAGAATTATGTCTCTATATTTGTGAAATATATGTGAAAATTTCAAAATATTTAAAAATAATACATCAAAACCATGAATTATTTTGCCAGGATAGCTACAAAAGTTTTGTTATGTAACCAGGAACCAACTGAATCTTTTCACTAGAAATCCAAGCTTAGTGCTTTCTCGAAATGTAGCCTATGGCATCTTGACTTAAAATGTTCTGGAATGCTAGTAAGAGCACAGATCATTGAGCTGTCTCAGACTCTAGGAATGTGGACCTCTTAATTTTCTATGTTTAATCAAATACACCAAGGGACACTGAAATTTCACCAACATTTTACATGGTAAATGATTACAATCACTGGTTTCTAAGTTTGAACTTTCTTTAAATTTGTAAAGTTTTCTCCTTCTGAACATGTTTGTTCCTTTTTTGAGCAATTCTTTTCATTTGTATGAGTACACAGCTATGTGGAATGCATATGTAAACAAGAGTTTGTGTTGCGGGTAAGTGGCTTTATACAGAGGTCGACAATGAGTGTCTTCCTTGATCATATGCCCTTATGATTTGAGGCGGGATCTATCACTGAGCCCACACCTTGAATGTTGGCTAAACTGGCTGGCCAGCATGCTCTGGTGATCTCCCCTCTTGTCCCTCCTCCCAATGCTTAGAGTATAGAATTATAGTGCTAGGATTACACTACTGTGCCCAGCTGGGGAGCAGAAACTTGGGGCCTTGTACTTGTGAGGCAGGCACTTTACTGACTGAGCTATCTCAACAGCCCAAATTTATTTATAGTATTTCTATAAATTTATTTTCTTACATGACAAATTCAATGACATCATTGATCAATCACTTCTACGTTTCCTACTTTCCTATGTGTCTCTGTGTGGGTGGTGTGTGCGTGTGTGTGTGTGTGTGTGTGTGTGTGTGTGTGTGTGTATAGGCTATATAGCTGATTTCCAAAAAAAAAAAAAAAAAATGAAGAAATTATTATCAGGTGCCCGGTAGCCAGCAGAGGTGGTTGGTCCAGTGCTAGAGATGACGACATATTCGATGCATCAGCTCAATGAAAACACACACATTTGTAGCTATTCTGCCACAGAGGCATCGGAGAAGAAACAGAACTGTGTATTAGAACAATTACTCACTCCTCTACTGTCATTGAAGCTATCATGGCCATCACAAGAACGAATGAGCAAAAAGAACTAACTTAAACAAACTCCAACATCAGCCTGCAAACCCCTCTGTGGGATATTACGTTGGGCCATGATGGCCACAATGAAAGGGTCACAAGCCATCTTCAGCGCAGTGACAGGAGAGCAAGCAAGGCATGTGATTTCAAAGAAAATAAACTCAAACTTGCCTCCTCCAAAATAAAAAGCTCAGCCATAGTCTCAGACCATTAACAAGCACAAAGAAATGCATTCTGCAGTTGCTGGCTGAAACACCCCACGTTAATTCTGAGGAATTTCTGAAACCTTCCCTTGGATTCCTCACCACTCTAAAGGTAGAAAGCCCTCATCCTTACCCACCCAGTCCTTCGGGACTCTTGTTCAGTACTGCAGATCGCTAAGTGCTAACCAGCTACTTGGTTGTAGGTGTAATCCAATTATCATATCATTTATATCAAGTTAGTCAAAGTATAATTATAGGTGGAAACAGATAAAATACAGAGTAGTAATGAGTGTGAATATGTAACTGAGAAGAAAGTCATCAAATGATGTTAACTAATTATTCATGGCTGTGTAGCTTCTTTTAACATAAATCTAGCCATTGTCCACTGATGCTACCAACCTTTTCATAAATCCCCATGTGGATACCCAGAGAAGTATCTCTCAGTTGTTCATTCTTCTTCAGGGCCTGTTTCTATTCTTTGGGACATTTTCAGCAGGAAACTGTGTTTAAAATTTTACAGAGGTTAGAAGGGTAGAGTTCAAATTTGTACAGCTTCTTGTTTCTCTAATCCTGTCCTCAGCTGAGTTTCAAATCCTTTCTCAGATGGCTTCCCACATGCACTAGGCAATCATTTGAAAGGGTGGTGAGGACACTCCATTTTATCTGTTCTGTTCCTCTGTCTATTTATCCATCATTAGTCCATCTACTGTTACATGTGCTAGGCTGCATTCACAGGACTCCTCCAATCTCACACCATCGAACTGGGTCTGTCTGGCACTCATTTCGTTATCATTCTTTGTAGATAGTTCATCTCTTCCTTGGACCTAAATGCTTTAAAACTTGGCCTCCACAGCAAGACAGTGGTGGCACATGCCTTTAATCCCAGCACTGGGGAGGCAGAGCCAGGTGGATCTCTGTGAGTTTGAGGTCAGCCTTGTCTACAGAGCAAGATCCAGGATAGGTGTAAAACTTGGCCTCCAAGCGTTTTCAGATTTGCTTATTTTCCCAGACACATGTTAACTCTTCGATCAAATTGGTCAATTCCTCATTTGATATTTTATCGTACACTAACCTACAATTTAACAGGAAGAAATTCTTTCTCACAAAGTAGCCCACAAAAATTATAATATGGATCTTAGCCAGGAGGTTGTTATTATTGTTTGTTTTATTTTTTTAATAATCTACAGACTCTAGTTAGTCCTGTCCACATACAGATGGACATTGGGTCATCCACTGCAGCATGGGCCAGCCTTTCCTTGCACCTGAAGGAAAAGCGACGTTCCTTCACCCAGCAGCCGTCGATTGCCAGTGGCTCCTCATCTAGTGATAGGTATTGGGAGCCCCTTGGAGGACTGTGAACTGCTTTGATCTTGTGGATGTCACTGAGCAGGTCACCACAACTGCTGTAGCCATATCATGTCAAGACGTCAGCATTTCATACCACTCCTCTCCATGTCATAGCTTTTACATTCTTCCAGCCTCCCTCTCTGTGATGTTCCCTAAATCTTAGGCATGAGAACTGACATAAATATTTCTTTTTTAGTTGAGTACTCATGATGACTTATTCTCTTGAACAGTCACAAGTCCCTTCATTAACCACTGTCCTTTACAATAAGAACTCCCTCTGATCCAGGTTAAGAGCAGCACAAACCTTTCAATTCCAGTAGGTAGTCATTTTCTAATATATTTTGTTGGTTTAGTATTTATAATAAAATGTAACAAAATGGGAAACTGAACATGTTGACAATATAAAGTAAAATTTCACTCAGATGTTTAGTAAAGTTACTTAAATGAAGGGAAGATAGACTATAAATATATGGTAGAATCTCAACTTATTTTACTCAATTAAAATTACCCTTAAAAGCAGGTGTGCAGACATGTTCACACATAAAAACACGTGTACACACACTTAAATGGTCTTGCTTACTGGAATTTACCTATATACACTCTTTATTATATATTTCTTTCTCATCTCTCTGTTTCTCATTTTCTGTCTCTGTCTCCTTCCCTCTTGTCTTTTGTATTTTTCTATATTCCCTTCTTCTATCTCTTCTTTGTAGTGAGTCACCTATATTTTCCCTAAATTGTTCATCCCTCTCTTATTATGTACACATCTTTGTTCTGCTGTCAGTAATATCTGCTCATTTCTTCCTTTAAAACACATACCCACAATCACAAACACAACACAATTGATTGAAACTGGAAACTACAGCAGGTTGTTGTAGAGAGTTAACAGGCATTTTCTGATTATGGTAAATAATGAAAGAAAAAGAAAAAATACAGCACAAAGACAATGTGAATACCTACATAAATCAAACTTCCTTTCAAATTAGTTTTAAGAGGTGAGCAAATTTATCAAAGATAACATGAAGGAGATAAAGTGAGTTGGCTTTTCACAATACTAATGAAAACAAAAACTTTATTCATTTGTTTCTGTACTTGAATTGATGGCTGCAAGTCTAATGCTCATTAGAGGCTTGATCACATCCCAGACAGAAAGTGGAGGGAGCTACAGATCATACCCATTAGGAAGTGCTGGATACAGCCACAGCAGCAGCATAAGAGGAATGGGCACAGAGAAGCTCTTCTAATGAATAAAATATGAAGACTGTTCAATTACACCGACCAGAGAGAAGTGGCCAGAGAATCATCAGCATAATGATAGCAATAAAAACAGGATTTCATGCCCATGTCTCCTATTTCCCATGCCTGAATCTGAATAATATTTATTAACCACTCTCCCGTTTATGATTATGTGTAGAGCACACAACAAAAAATAAAAATAAAAATAAAGCAAGGCTATGGGTTTCCTACCTTCAAGGATTTTCTGTTCCATGCTTGCACATAGAGGTCATTTAACTGTTCTGGCAGATATTTCACAGTCAGAAAATACATTAAAGCTATGATTTAGATGCCTGAGTTGTGATACACCAATTAAAGATGACTTTACATGCTGAGAAATTAGAGTGAATGACCACATGATGTGATTAGTCTTATATGTTGATAGAAAGCAGTTTTCTAAATACAACATTGAAAACAGTAATTAGTTTTTACTGGGGACTTAGAATGTACTTATTACTGTGTTTTCATATAATAAAAGGAAGAGAGCAAGAAATGAGTTATGAGCTACTGAGATGGCTCACTGGGTAAAGGTACCTGCCATAAGCCTTATAAGCTGAGTTCAATCCCTGGAATTCTCATGGTGGAAGGAGAGAATCAACTCTAACTAGTTGTCCTCTGACCTCCGCACATGTGCTATGTTATAATGAAACTTTAAAGTGGAGTTATGAAATATTGACGGCAATCTACATAATGGTAGAGATGCTTAGTGTTCATTATAATTATACCCTCAGCGAATATTACTAATGCTTTAGTAACTGAGTATGTTATGTATGTGGATATATGTATATACCCATACACACATGCACTGTAGCTGTTCTTTATTAAATACTGTTCTTTATTAAATGATCTAGGGGCATAACACTCACTGTAAATGATAAGGTCAACATATTTTCCTCCAAGAATGAATGATTTACCAGATAAGGCAGGATTATTCAGACATTTGCAGCACCAGTGTTTAGAGTCAGGTACAGGTTTTTGAATTGCATGATCTGAACTTCATTCTTCAGTAGTGACTCTGTTGCTGTCATGAGGAAAAGCTAAGTGATTGGAACAGAGCCTGATACACAGCAAAATCACTTGGCTCTGAATCTAGCAATCCTCTTCCTCTGTTGCAGGAGGCAGCAATGACAGAAGCAGCCTTCCAAACCTCAGGGAATAGCAGTGGGTTGAGTGAAGGATCCAGGGCCTTTCAGTTAACAGAGGACCTGATGTATCGATGGCTACTCTTAGAAGGCTGCCACCAAATTAGATGAAAAGAGAAAAGCCAAACAAATAAAACAGCACCTGGATGCTAACATGTTTGAAGAGAAGAATCAAAGTTGGTCCTGGGACCTGAATTCTGGTTACATGGAAAATAGCCCAAATCAAAAGTGTGAATACTACAACTCTGGTTATTCCAGAACTGTGATAATGACAATCATATTCCAGAAAATATGGCAAAAAAGCATGCCACTGCTGAATCTTTAACTCTGTGCACTACAAAGAAAACTAGGAAAACTACAGCCTAGTGAGCAAAGGTACACCAGCAATTCCAACTAGGTCCAAGTATCAAGTATTAAAAATAAAAACTGAAATTTGCCTTCAACTACATGGCTAAGTTCTTCCAACAAATATCTTTTATATCCTAGTTCTAAAATCCACTCGGTACTTGTGGGGTGTGTGTGTGTGTGTGTGTGTGTGTAGTTTTGTTATTAGTTGGCTTGTTTTGAGACAAGGTCTCACCTTGCAGCCTGGCTGGTCAAGTACTGGCTAGAAAGATCAGACTGACCTCAAACACACAGAGGTCTGCCAGCCTCTGCCTTCCAAGTGCTGGTATTAAAGTTGTGCACAACTGTGAAGTCCAGTATTTGTTTAGTTTTTTGTAGAGATAGCAAGAATGCAGATTGATGCCGACAAAAGAAAACAGTAACAGTAAATCCACCCAGATTCCATAAACATTTTCCAATTAACAATGTTCACTTCTTGGTTTAACTTGAGTATTTCATAAAGATATTTTCAGATTAGAGGTCTCTGATAAGCAAGACATGTACCTGTGTGGATTTCAGAGAAGACTCTAAATTCCATCACAGTCTTCTAATTGGGAGACAAAGTCTGTGTCCTTTCTTTCATGATGACTACAACCAAATATGAGGAGCAAGATGGCAATACCTGATATTTTAGGTAGTGTTCTATAAGGCCCAGCAGGGTCTGGTGCTGCTTACAGAACAGGACTTGTAGGAGAGACCTTTGTAGGACATTGTAGGACACAGACATGGTGTCTTCACATGTGTGCTAGGTAACAAAATACTGAGCACACCTTTCTATGACACTAAGGTATTTAAGGATACTTTGATTTGGCATCAAATAACATAAGTGGCTTAAACTATGCTTTGGATTATAATTTATCATTAGGTTAATTTCTAGATTAAATTATGAAGAATAACTCTACTCTTGTGGAGTTAGCCTATTTCAGAACAGGACTATTAAGAAAAAGGGAAGGGAATTAGAGTCATATTAAAGCTTGTAATTCTTATTCCCATGCTTCAGATGTTAATACAACACAACATTTCTCTTAAAGCTTTCTTTAATGAACTGAGTCATCCAGTTTACACTCAAGAGTTCTGTGAACAAAGTTAACATGTACTTCTCTAATATAAGAAATTTTTAAGTTCCTTGAAAGAAGGAACAAAAATTACTTATTCCTATCAGTATCCTTGACTTGAGGTAGATTTTAATAAGAATATGGCCCACAAATCTGAACAAACTCACGATAAGTGCCACACCAACTCCAGTGTCATCCATGTGACATAAACAATTATGTCAATAACAGCGGACGTGAGATACGTGTCCCATGGGACTAAGCTCCCTGAAGGTCCCTGACAGAATGCCCGTGTTATGCCTTCCTCTCGAAGAAGACGCGCTTCACAGATCATGAGCTCCCTGGGCTATGGGTTCTGTATAACTGCTTTTCTGATAATGTTCTAATTAATCTATGAAGCACGGCCAAAATTAATGAATGCTTGGGTTGTGAACTACGGAGGAAAGGGGAAGCTGGACATGGATCTTAATCAAATATAACAGAATGAGCTATTTTTTAAGACCCCAAGCCGCTAGATAAAGAAAGTATAAAGGTTCAGACACTTCTAGGGAATAAACACTCACCTACTAGGAATCCTTTAGGAATCCCAACTAAAGTGATTTATGGCAGAAGACGTTATCTCATAGGAGGCAGATGGTGGGCCCCTCTGTTGAGGAAGTTCAGCATGGGAAACTTAATGACTACAACAGAATCCCTTCCCCTTACAGGCGTAAAAGTACAAGAGTCCATATTCCAATAGGTAAAAAGGTTTTATATTAAAAGAGATATGTGATAAAAGAACTAAAGAAAGACTTAGAGAGGGTCTACAGCATCCAAATTGGTTAAGTGGGTCATGAGAACCAGAAAAGTAAAAGTACATAATAAACTAGATAAGATAAAGGACACAGCTACAACCGCAAAGAAGCCTACACAAGTCTAGGGCCTGTACTAAGTTTAAAAAACACAGACTGATTTTTGGGTCATAAAGTTCTTATGGGTGAAGGGATATGTCTAGTGCCAATTAATAATTGTGAGCTTGCTGTTTTTTAAAGATGATGTAATTGAATTATTGCCAAGCTCTTCTTGTTCCTTGTATGACTTGATAGTTTTCTTTTCTGTATATAAACTACTGATTTGCAGAAGTAAAATTGCAGCAGATTCAAACCACTTCTGAGTGTGTTGTCTGTCTGTCATTCTTCGCCGAATCCTTGCCTTCCTGACTACCCAAGCCCTGGTTCCCCTATGGTCGTGATACCCCAATGGGCCAGTCCATGGCAGATAACGGTATTTAACAAGTAATCAATTATCTCCCAATATTATACTAATACCAAAACTAGATGAGGATTAGAAATTTATAATTAAATTTTAATAAAATAATCATTAAGAAATCATCAACAAAATATTAACAAACTCACAAACTGAATTAGATAACAAATGAAAGAATCAGTAGCATGATCAAACATGATTTGACCCTAGAATATAAGGATGGGTCAACGTGCAAGTCAATATGTAATATGCCATGGAAACAGAATAATGTGTAGAAATCATGTGATCATTGTAAAGAACAACATTTTTGCTGTAAATTCAAAAATATAAAAGAGATGCACCTCAACACGTGACGATCGTATATAATAAAGCTGTGTCTAATGTATTCAATAGCAGCAGTTTAAACTTTTTCATGATAAAGAACAAGACAAGGATATCAAGTCTGGAAATCTGTAACCAACACAGTGTTAGAAGTCCTTATCAAAGCAGTTAGAAAAAATAATGATTAAAAAAATCAGTAAGGTTTCTATGGATGTAATAAGGTACCAATAAAAGAAGAGAAAAATCAACTCCAGGTGTAATAATCTAGTTTATTAAAAAATAATGAAATAACCAGAAATAAAATTAGTCAAAAAGAGAAAATTTTGCACTTAGAAAACAACAAAATACTGAGTAATGAAATTATGAAATATGACAGTAGAATAAAATATATTCTTTGTTCATAAATAAGAATGTTTCACATTTTTAAAATGTGCATACCACTCAAATTTTGTACAGATCTAATACAGTTGCTGATGAAATTCCAATGTAATTTTTTTTTTTAGGTTTTTTGAGACAGGATTTCTCTATGTAGTTTTGATACCTGTCCTGGATCTCACTTTGTAGACCAGGCTGGCTTCGAACTCTCAGAGATCCACCTGCCTCTGCCTCCCAAGTGCTGGGATTAAAGGCATGCACCACTGCTGCCTGGCTTCCAATGTCATTTTTAACAGAGAAAGTTAGTTCTATAATTTACATAAAACTACAAAAGATCTTAAAATCCAATGTAAACTTAAATAATTGAAGCATGATGGTAATTGATTACAAAATATATTACAAAGCATCAATAAAAGTGGTATGATATCAGCATATGAGCAGACATAGATCAAAGGATAGGATACAAAATGGAGAAATCCAGGCCTATACAATAAAATTATCATTAACTAGGTTGCTAAAAAATAAAAAGTTGAAAATATATTCTTTGTAATAAAGTTTGTTAGGAAAACTGGATATCAATATGAATCTTATCTCATGCCATATACAAAAATAAACCCAAAACAAATATTTAAATAGAAGATTAGTAATACTAAAACTACTAGAAGAAAACATTTGGGAAAAATCTCATTGTCATCTTGGCAATGAAAATTTAAGATGTGAACACTCTCTCAAACACACATACAACATAATCAAAAACTGACAGGTAGTGCTAAACCAAATTAAAAAGCTGCTACAAGGAACACAGAAAAATAACCAAATATGAATACATTAACAGATTAGAAGGGCTTAAGTTTAAAAACATATGCACAACCCAAGTAATTCAATGGCTCACATCAAAAAAAAAAAAAGCCATTTAAATAAGAGAGAAGGACCTGAATAAATATTTCCTAAGACAAGTGGATCACTCCTAAGTAGTTGAAACTATGGTGAACAGCCTCAGTGATCAGCAAAATCCAAATAAAAATCATAATGGGATGTCACCTCTGCCCCACTTAAGAGGGATGTTACTAAAATGTCTTAGAAAACAACCCCTGGATGTCATTGTTGGCAATGGAAGTTGGTATAAAAGCAATATAGGTATTTCTAGTCAACCAAAAATAAGAGTTAAGGAGCTGAATAGATAGTTCAGTGGTTAAGAGTTAATACTGCTCTTATAGAAGCCCCAATTTTGATTATCTACACACTCACTCTGGCTGACAAGGCCATTCTTTCACTGGCATAGTCTACTTCTTCAGGATTCTGGCATATACAGAAGACTAGCTGAGACATCAAGCCTTGTGGTCAGAACAACTACTGGATTCTTGGACTTTCCATTGAGAGACCATCATAGTTGGACTAGTAGGACCACAGCCTGTAAGGTGTTCTAATAAATCCCATATCAATATATAGATATAGATAGATAGATAGATAGATAGATAGATAGATAGATATTAATATATTATAGATAGAATAGATATATTGTGAATATATAGAGAAAATATATTAGACATACATATAATTATATAGAGAGAATGTATTTTATATATATATATAATATATTCTGTCAGATCAGTTCCTCTAGAGAACTTCAGATGATTAATATAAAGAAATTCAGCTTGCCACTATCCAAGATACATAAATAGGGTTGCCACCCAGGTACACAGGAGTGATATCACCATCTTAGTGGAACTGAACCATGTGGATAGATCTTTGATGAACCTGGAGCATGGAATACTAAGTCAAAAAGTGTTCTAGAGGCTAAAATATAATGGAATTTGGTATTATGAGAGCTAGTCAACATCTGTATGCTTAGCTTCTGCCCTGGCCGAGCATATGTCAGGCTAGAGTCCCACATCAGACATACAAACAAGGAAGGAAATTCATATGATCTGATTATATAGACAAACTATAAACAATATGGAAGGCCGAGACAGTGTGCCCCTCCCCAAAATACAATAGTCCTGTAGAAATTGTCTCCAATGAGAATTACCAAGATGAAGCCCAGAAAACAGAATTCAAAAGAATAGTAAACTGGAGTTTAAAGAAGGTATGAACAGCTCAATTTACTTAAAAGGGATAGCAATAACTCTTTAGTAGTGACCTAGAAAAGAGAAATATGTGGCTGAATAAAATGAGGAACAAAATCAGGATCTGAAAACTGAACAGCGAAGAGATGAAATTATTGGAGAGACCTCAATCTAATATAAAGATAGAATTGAAAAACTCAACTAGCTACTAGAAAGCTCAGAAGGTCTTACAAATAAAATAGATCAAGTGGAAGATAGAGTATCAGAAATGGAAGATAAAATAGAGCCATTGGACCACTCAAGCAAAGAATATGAAACACACACATACACACACACACACACACACACACACACACACACACACACACAGAGTAACATTCAGGACTTACAAAACACTATGAAAAGACTAAATCTTTAAACTACAGACACAGACTAAAGAGAATAACCCAAGTTCAGTGGCATAAACCAGATCTTCAAGTCCTACACAATACTAGAAGCACACAGAACACTAACTAGATGGGACCAGAAAAGAAAATCCCCACAGCATATTATAATTAAAACACTAAATACACAGAAAAAGAGAAGGTATTAAAAACTGTAAGAGAAAAACCATTAGTCATATATAAAGGGATACTCATCACAATAAGACCTGATTTTCTCAAAGGAAGTGTTAAAATTCAGGAGAGCCTGGAACCAGTTTCTTAAAGACCATGTACACCAGCCTAGACTACTGCAATTTCTCAGGAAAACTATTCACCACAGGAGAAGGAAAACAAAGCTTTCCATGATACAAACAGGTTAAAATAATTTATGTGTACTAGTGTATGTTAGTACACTAATAAATTATGTGTACTAACATAAATTGGAAGCAATACTGCCACTGAAGCGAGTAGTAAGATTGCCAGTTTATTCTGAATGCTATTGACTTTGATATTTTATATGTTTTTCTCTTTTAGCCTTTGTTTGATTTGTACCTTTCCAATATACTGCACTGGACACTACTGTGTGTGTAGGGAGCACACATGTGACATGGTATGTCATGGAGGTCAGAGAACAACCATTGTCACTTCTCATTCTGCACCTTGAGACATCTAGTTGTTTCCATGGCTTCCACAATGAAGTAGAAAGCAGCAAATCTCAACAGCAGATGAAGGGAAATGGGTGCTGGAACACTCCCCTCTTCTGCTGTTTGAAAACATTTGCTAATTTAAACTTCATTGTGAAAGCTGAGGCAGATAAATGATCTACATATCAGGGAACAACAACATTAGGTTCTAGGAAGTTCAAAATATGTGTATAAATACGTATATTTAAAATATTATAAAGTAAAATATTCTTAACCTGAAAACTCAAAACATAAAATAACCCGAAACTAAAAAGAATTTTGAGTGATTGCTTTCCTGAATTCACAACTTAAAAATATAACAATATAAACTTTTGTGTACTGTATAGAAATTATGAGAATATTTTAGGCTCTGTGTGTAAGGTATAAGCATAAATTGATTGTGATGGACTTAGGTCTTTTTCCCTCACTGTGTGGACACAAATACTCTGAAACGTGACAAAAGCCCTCAAGTTGAAATCCCTTCTAGTCCCAAGCATAGCAAACAAAGGGTGGTTCCCCTGTTCACTAAAGGAAGAGAAAGGAAAATGTTAGAAACAACATCCTCAGGGTGATATCAGAAAGTACAGAGTTCCTGCTAACTCCGAAACAATTTGAGCATTGCATTGTCATAGCAGCAGGGTTTTAGGTCTACAAGTGACATATGTGTCCTTTTTAAAATATGAAAAATACAATGGATGTGTTTGCTGTGATAAATGGACATAAAGTTGACAGTTTAATTTCTAAATATTGTGTTTGGTATTTTTCAGGCTCTAAGGCTTTTTCTTGGGAAATAAACATTTCTGGCTATTATTTTTTCCCCTCCCTGTCTGAGCACTCTTAATATAGCTACCACAATAGGGCCATCTAATAATTTAAAGTTGATTGTAAAAAGTAATTTTCTGAGTCCTTTAAATATTTCATCTTGAAAAGAAAGTTCTCTCGGAAATGCCATCAGGTGTGAGCTATTTCTGGTCAGATCAATTGCACTGTTGAGTACCACGGCAGCAGAACGGGAGGGGAGGAAGCCAGGAGACGCTGCTTGCATCTGCTCCAGGAGAAGGAGTGCTCATATTTTCAGGAACCATTCAAAGGAGGAAACCACCTGGTTCCTCACACTTTACTGACAACACTTAACAGCTAAAATACTCCAGATAGAAACACTGAAAACTGCTAATAGATTAAATCAACTGAATGAATCCAGGCAAAGGGCCAGGGCTGTAAGTACTAGCTCAAGTTCAGTCCCCTAGAACACATACTAAAAAAAAAGGACTAGCAAATTGTCATACATTTGTAATCCCAGGGGTAACAAGGCAAAGAAAGTAGAGGCAGGCAGATAGCCTACTGGGCTAGTTCTAAACCAACAAGGCTTCATCTCATCAGTCAAAGTAAACTGTGACTGAGGAATAATCAATGGGTTTGGCCTCTGGCCCCTCCAGGCATATACACATGCAGGTCCATTACACACATATGCACACACACACATACACACACACACACACACACACACACACACACACACAATCTCACATGCATACATGCTGGCACTCTAACATAAAAGTAAATTAAATAAAAGCATTAAAATGAAATGTCCATCATCACAGTTTTAATAAGAATAAAATTAGAAAACCTAGGGATATACCTTACTTGCCTTTACCAATTAAATAATAAATGCTCACAGATTCACAAAAATTACTATTTAGGCACTGACAGTCACCATGCATAGATTTTCAAATTCCTACTGATAATGAAAATAAGGAGTAGAATGTCATTAAAACTCTGTTATTGTATACCAGAAATCAAAATAAATGGCTTCTCAATCTTTAGTCCCATGCTGAGCATATTCATCGGTTCAGCTGTTCTTGGTGTATGTGATATCCCTTTAGTTCATATGTACTCAGTGATCATCACTGTGATTTTATTCATTATGCGAAGAATTCTTTGTATCAGACAAAATTAAAAGAAGAAGTTTTTCATCCATGCCCCAGGTAATCATGGGAATTAAGTTTTATTAGTAGTATTATTTGTTAGTAGTCAGAAGAGGTGATTTAAATATTTAATCAGACTGTTTGTTTTATCTTTTCAATAGCTTATAAAGAGAGCTTTACTCTACAAACGTAGTAGTTGAAAAAAATAAGACACTAAACTCTCAGAGAGAGATGAGATGAGGGGAATGCATGGACGAGCAACGTGCTTGCTGCAGAAGCATGAGGACCTGATCTTGAAGCACAGCAGCCCTGGGCAAAGCTGTGCTCGGTGGCACATGCCTGCAGTCACAGGCAGGAAGGCAGACACCTAAAGATCATTTGCCTTTGTGGATCAGCCACCCGAGCTAAGTCAGTGAGCTCCAGGTCCAGTGAGAGTCTCTGAAGCAAAAACTAAGATGGAGAAAAATTGAGGAAGACATCTGACTTCAACCTCCAGCTTCCACCTGTGCGTGTACACACAGAGACACAGGTGCCCAAACAGAGGAGTAAACACACACACACACACACACACACACACACACACACACACACACACGAAGAGGATCAATGACTAACTCCATGTAAAGGTCACCTGACCTTTATCTGAAATCTGTGACCAGAAATATTCAGATTTCCTGTTATTTTCAGGACTAGAGCTAAGATGATGGAATTGAAGCTGATCTTTGTGAGATGCATCAAACTAACAGAGGAAAGTGAGATCTAAGTCCGAGAAATCAAACAGAGGTGACTAGGGGCCTGTATCAAAGCAGAGGGCTGGCAGCCCAGAACCAAAAGTAAACATGGGTTAACCTTGAACACCAGCTTCCCTGCCAGGAGAAGCAATACCAGCCCTGCTCAGCTCAGCTTTGACCAGATTCACCAGTTTTCCTCATGTCCCATGGCTTTTCCCTACTTTAAACACACATTTTTCATTTATTTATTATTTAACTGAATTTTATTTCCCTTTCTCTGTTTTCTTTTCTCCTCCCATTTTCTTTAACATTGATTTTGCTGCCCCCCATTTCCTCCTCTATTTACTGTTGACGCTTCCTTTGTCATCTTTGGCCTTTTGCTTCTTTTTGGTATCATTTCCGTTGATGTTTAACTTCTAAGTCATTTGTGTAATACTTATGTCTCTTTTTAATATTACTACAGCTGCTGCAGTTATGGTTACAGTGTCTCTGTGTATCTACTTTGTTTGACCAAGAGGACTTTGATGTTAACTGACTTCCTCCTGAGCAGTGCTGGGGGTGCAGCCTGACACTCAAGCTTTTTTGGTCCACATCCCCATCTCAGGTGAAATAAATAACATCTTACTTCCATCATGGCTCAGCTCCAGTGGGACCTCTGGGGAGACCTCAACTTGAGCAATCCAGTGTGTGACTTTATAGCTTTAATTGTTGGTTTGACACAACCTAAAGTCACCTGAAAGAAGATTTCCATTGAGGAATTTTCTAGATCAGATTGGCCTCTGGGCATGTTTATGGAAGATTGTCTTGATTATTAATTGCTATGGGAAGACTCATGCACTGTGGCCAGCACCATTCACTACGTAGGCCCTTGACTGTGTAAGAGAAGGGAATGCAAGGTTGCGTATGTTTCCTTCTCCATGACTGTGGAAATGTGGTAAGACCAGCTGCTTCGAGCTTCTGTTACAGTAACTTCTCTGATATGATGGAATCTATATCAGAGAAATAAATTATCAACAACAGAGAAATGGTCCACTTATAATTAAACTCAACATGTTTTTGGTAATTTTTTCCCTGATTTGTGACATGTTTACTTAGTTTACATGTTTATTTAGTTACTTGTGATAGTAACTAAGTAGGAACATGGTATTTATTTATGTTCCAAATGTAATTCACATACATAGTCTGTAATTAATTTATGTAATAGTATCAATACCACCAGCATTTTGGCTACAGATTATGACATCAGGTGTAGAATGTTATAGTTGTCATACCTTGTTGTTTCAGATTAGAAGATTACAGCTAGCTTTCAGATCTCCCCACTAAGGGAGTTCAGTCTATGAGGGAAAAACACACAACCTGAGGCTGTCTCAGCAGCTGTACATGTCTCCCTGCCAAGGACATTGCCTCTTCTTCTGTTACTTTTGCTCAGTTAAATCCTTTGCTTAACTGAGTTCATGACATTCCCTTTACTCAGTGGCTCCATGTCACCTTAACGTCATCCATCGTCTGAAAATCTTATGTGCCCAAAGGAAATGGCACTTGAACCCATCATATGCAGGAGGAACCATTGAGCATGCATAACCACTAATATAATTTTAGCAGCAGCATATTTAATAAAATAATTGAGTACTGAGATGTTCAATCTTATTTCTGGACTGGGATAATTGATGTAGGAAAATCCACTCTGCTTTCTGGCATGGATGGAATATGACCAACTGCCTTACACTGTCCATGTCATGCCTTCACCTCCATGGGATACTGTAGTCTCATATTGTGAGCCAAAAAAAGCAAACCCTTTTGTGGTAGGTAGTGTTAAATTCACTCTTGACAGAACCTAGAATTGCCTGGGAGATTGGCCTCTGGGAATGTCTGTGGGGCATTTGGTTGATTTTTTTAACTGAAGTGTGAAGATCTGACTACTATGGATGACTGTAGCTGAAATTTTCCTGGTCCTGCCTGGCCCATGGTCAGGACAAATCTCTCTTACCCGCCAGTCCCTCAGCCAAGTAAACACACAGAGACTTATATTACTTGCAAACTGTATGGCTGTGGCAGACTTTTTGCTATCTGTTCTTATATCTTAAATTAACCCATTTCTATTAATTCATAAGTTGCCACATGGCTTTTACATCTCGCTTCCTCTGTGTTTGGCTGGAGACTCCTGACTCAGCCTTCCTCTTCCCAGAATTCTCCTCTCTCTTTGTTCCGCCTATACTTCCTGTATGGCTACTGACAAATCAGCACTTTATTTATTAACCAATCAGAGCAACACATTCACAGCATAGAGAACATCCCACAGCAGATGACACTATTCCCTGGCTGGGATTCTGGATTGTTTTTATCAGTGGAGAAAGGGAGCTGGGCCTTAGCATCCATTCAGCCCTCTCTGGTCCATGACCATGGATGTGATGAGCAGCTGCTTCAAGCTCCTGCTTCCTTGATTTTTCTCCCACAATAGACTGTAACCTTGAAATCTGAGACAACATGAACCCATTCTTCCTAGTTGCTTCTGTGGGCAAATTTTATCACAGCAACAGGAAGAGTAACTAAGGTGCCTTCTCTTCTTAACTCACATTCATCAAGCATTTTGTCAGAGCAACAAGGAACTTAACTGAAGGAACTTTGTTCATTTGCTTTCCAGGATTCAGGCAACAGGATCTTTTTATTTCCCCTTGATAGCTTGTACTGTGACACTCTGACACCATCAAACAATACAAAGAGAGAAATGAGAGAGAAAGAAGACAAGCAAGGACCACACTGTTTCACTCATTCATTGAAAGATGGCCTGCCTGTGGAGTGTTTGAATGATTTTGCCATTGTCTTCTTGATGGCTTTATAAAGGAAAGTTGAAAAGTCATCTTTCTTCACCTACTGAACACAGTTTGCTCAGAGAGGGATACTGATGGAGGCACAATAATGCCTCACTTTTGGGTATTTTGTGTCTATAGGTTAAGGCTTTAATGATCCATTTTTTTCTTATAAGAACATGCCCAAACCAAAAACCAAAAAGCAAAACAAAACAAAAAACAGCCAGGCGGGGTGGTGCACACCTTTAATCCTAGCACTCGGGAGGCAGACCCAGGTGGATCTCTGTGAGCTCAAGGCCAGCCTGTTCTACAGAGTGAGATCCAGGACAGGCATCAAAACTACATGGAGAAACGCTGTCTCAAAAAACCAAAAAAAACAACAATAACAAAAAAAAACATGCCCAGTGTGGGAAGGAGTGTGGGCACACAGGTTCAATGAACTTTCCTTTTCATCTTCCAGTTCATTTAAAGATGTGAATCAACTAAAATGGGTAGGCTCTGAGGTTACTGGAACTCTCCCAATAAGGATGACCTAAGTTTCCTTATGCAGTCATTCATCTGTGTGGACTCTTTTAAGTCTCTGCACTCATGTATTTGTAACAACCAGGTAATAAACATGAACTTGAACTTCAGAGGGGGGTGATATTGATGTTCCATTTAAGACTGGACACTCAACATCACTTAGTCTTCACATTCAGACAAGTTGCTGGTCTTAGCATCAGCTACCACCTACTGAAAACAGAAACTCTTTTGACCAAGACTCAAAGGAGCCCTAATCAATGGGTAAAGTGTAGATGTTTACACCCTCCAAGGCTGAGAACACTGAAGAAGTTGCAGGGGAGAGGCGAGTGGTATCTAGAGGACAGGAAGGAATGCTGTGTAACACTGTCTTCTGTACTTACCTCTGTGCCATAGACTATTTTAATTTGTGTTAGTTTCGGTTGTGTTGTATTTGTTTAACTCTTTGAAGCTGTGTTACTGTGCCTGTCTAAAATACCTGATGGTTTAATAGAGAACTGGCCAATAGCAAGGCAGGGGAGAGGATAGGCGGGGCTGGCAGGCAGAGAGTATATACAGAAGGAAAAAAACTGGGAGGAGAGATCTAAGATCTAGCAGCCAGAGAAGGAGGAGGACTCCAGGGGCTGGCCACCCAGCTACACAGCAAGCCACAGAGTAAGAGTAAGATTTTCAGAAGTAAGAGAATGGAAAAAGCCCAAAGGCAAAAGGTAGATGGGATAAGTTAAGGAAAGCTGGCTAGAAACTAAGCCAATCTAAGGTCAGGCATTCATAAGTAATAATAAGCCTCCATGTGTGATCTACTTGGGATCTGGGTGGCACCCCCCCCAAAAAAAAAAACAAACAAAGACCAGCCAACAACACGGCTCCTGTACTTGTAAACTCAGTACCAGTGACTAACTTCACAAGACTGTGCCCAGCAACCATTCATCATGGATGATGATGCATGTGTGCACATGAGAGCATCAGTGCAATGGTTCACTGAATAAAGATGCTACCAAGCCTGAAGACATCAGTTTGACTCACACAAACCACATGGTAGAAGAAAAACCAGTCCTGGCAAGCTGTCCTTAAATGTTCACATGCATGCTGTAGCATGCCAATTTTCCTTTAGAAAAACAGTTTTAAGGACATGAAAGTTGGAGGGGACATGTTTAGAAGAAGGCCTTTGGTGGGAGAAAGATGGTAATAAGAGAGGATAATAGACAAATACAATATATATATATATATATATATATATATATAGAGAGAGAGAGAGAGAGAGAGAGAGAGAGAGAGAGAGAATCCCATTCCTGCTTCTCCATGTTTCACTGTCCCTTTAGAGCAGCACAGCTATATGCTCTTTTCAGACGTACTCAATATCCTTCCCAAACTGACGGGCCTGTAACAGCTGCACCAGGCTCCTGCTGGGCCATTGCTGATTCTCTTCAGTGGCAGATTGCAGACCCTCATGTCACATGCACTAAATTGGAATTCCCCAGGATAATTACTGACTTTAGAGAAAGCTCCTCAGATAACTCTTACACATACCAGGGCTTGCAGGGGCACCGTGTCAAATCAAAGCCCTTATGTGTGTCTGTGTTTCAACATAATTAAAGCAATGTTTACCGAGTGCTCCAGGCAGGTCCTACTGTTCCACATGCTGAAGTGCATCGTTCAGCACTTCCAAGAATTCCCTGGATGTTAAACTGGTACCAGTCCACAACTTCACCATAAAAGGGGCACCCCTAAAAGGCAGAGATTGCACTGTCTGGCAGCAGGCAGCCTCTGGTCTTCATTACCATACATCCTAGAGTGCACACCCCTTGGCTCCATTCCCTTAGAAAGGCCATCACAAAGCAAAGCAGATTGGATTTTCACCATTTTAATTTTCTATCCTTATCTGAAAGCAGAATCATTTGTTATCACAATTAAAAGAGACGGTGCTCTTGGTTAATATAATTACAGAGTAGGAGCCAGGCCAGATGAAAATGGTGTGAAGCAAGAGCACCAGGGATTCAGAACCATAGTCTAGAGCAGAGGTTCTCAACCTGTGGGTTTTGACCCCTTGGGGGTCAACCGACCTTTTTATGGGAGTCTCCTAAGACAATCAGAAAAATAGATACTTATATTATGATTTGTAGCATTAGCAAAATTACAGTTACAAAGTAGCAACAAAAATAATTCTATGGTTTGGAGTCACCACAACATGAGGAACTGTATTGAAGGGCATTAGGAAGGATGAGAACCACTTTTCTAGGGAATGAGCACCCAGGATACTAGGGCACAGTGATCATGAGTCATGGAGGGAGTCGGGTCAACAGAGAACTGTGGTGGAACACCACAGAATCCTTGCCAGAATGGCCCTAAGATGAGTCTCCAGGAAGCAGGTGTGTAGTCACAGGTTGCCAGACATAAAAGCAGAAACCAAAAGCCTCCTTTCATTTCCTTGTATTCTGAGTATGTACTGCCCTGTCAGCTAATCAGTATCTGTTTTCTCTTCCTCTCATACCTGCCTTTTATTAAGACAATGTGTCTGTGTTTTTGTTTTCAATTCACTTAAGGTATTCTTGATAGCTATAGTGAATATTTACATGCAGCATATATTTGATAATTTTTTAAACAAGAATAGGATCTGGAGAAATAAAGAACCTTTTCACAACACTTATTTGTAGTCTTACATAATTAAAAGAAAAATATTTGGGACTGGGATAACAGCTTAGTGAGTAGAGTGCTTGCCACATAAATGTGAGGATGTGAGTTTGAATCTGTAGAACACAAGCAACGTGGGCGTGGCAGCACACTACTGTAGTCTGAGTTCTCCTATGACAAGATGGAGGTGGAGATAGAAGAATATCTAGAAGCTTCATGGTCAACTAGCCTGGGGTACACAGCAGCAAACAAACAAACAAAAAGACCCTCTCTCAACCAAGGAGTGAGGGTAGGACCAACACATGAGATTGCCCTCTGACCTTCACACACATATCATGGTACATGCACACCTACTAACACACCACAATACACACAGGCATGCCCATCATATAAACACTAAAGGCAAATATATGGAAAGATGATGTAGTTTTAAAGATATTCAGAATTTTCCTGATTATATAGTCTTAAAGATATTTAGGTGTTACCTGAGTGACAGCTTTAGCTATTACTACTGGTCTATCCGATTCTTCCAACAACTTTACCATTTTCCTATTATTTTCTTTTGTGCATATGTGTGAGTATACATGCTTGTGTGCCTTTGTGTTTGTATCTCTGGATGCATGTGTGTATGGGTGCACATGTATGTGGAATCCAGAGATCAACCTCAGATGTTGCTTCTCATGACTTTCTACCTTGCTTTTTGAGATAGAGTGTCTATGAGGCCTGAACTCACCAAGTAGGCTGGGCTGAATTTGCGGCAATCATCAGGAATCCACCTGTCTCTGCCTACTAAGCTCTGAGATTACATCTTTGTGTGCCTGCACTTGGGAGCTAGAAGATCATACCCAGGCCTTCACCTTGAGCAACAAGTGCTCTACCAACTGAGCTATGTTCACGATTTCAAGTATATTTTCTAAATAATAGTATCTCAATTATATATGAGGTAAGTTTAATGACTGGCTCTCTTTTATATTATCTATTATAAACCGACTGCCTCATCCGTGGTAGTTCTTGAGTACTAAAATCAGAGTGTCAGATGCTCTTTGGAATCTAACTCAAGAAAGTACCAATTAAATTCAGCTATCTCATGTGTTTGATCCC